>NW_027412000.1:249562-447180 GCF_047663935.1 Musca autumnalis
AGAACCCATTATATATTAGTAGGGTGTCCAAAACCGAAACCGGTTAACCGGTTACCCGGTTTTGAGTTACAAAACCGAAACCGGTTTTCGCCAAAAACGTCATTTTCGGTTAACCGAAAAAACCGGTTATTTGTGTCGGTTAACCGGTTTTAAAAAATAGTAATATTTATACCCTACACCACACAGTGGTAAAGTGTATTATGTCTTTGTGCATTTGTATGTAACATACAAAAGGAAACGAAATAGACCCACAGTTCCTTTTGGGGATATATATATATATAATAACTTTCTCAGTCGATTTATGCGTGTCCGTCCGTCTGTCTGTCTGTCCATGTATTTTTGTTCGCAACATACAGGTCGCATTTTTTGACCGATTCAGCTGAAAATTGGGGACTACAACTTTTTTAGCCTTAGGAAGAACGCTATTGCTTTTGGTGAAAATCGGTTCAGATTTGGATATAGCTCCCATATAAATGTTCGCCCGATTCACGTATTTGCTGCACCAAACACGCTATATACGTCCGATTTTATAATATTTCATTAGAATTGTATTCTTGAAGGTAAACTAAATTAACTAACACAAGGTACGGCAAAGTTTTAAATGTCAGATACCTTTAAATTTGAAAAATAGTTTGTGTAAAATGTAGAGTTGTGCAAATTTAGTTCACTACGCAGTTCCAATGGTCACACCATTTGTATGAAAAATCTGCGTATACGTTATATCACACGTTACTTTTTATGATACATTTTTGAACTAATGCAGTGAACTAGGAACTAGAGCTACAAATTAAAACGAATGTTTGGTCCAACTTAGTCGTTATTCAAATAGCCGCCGAATTTTCAGTAATTTCACGATAATTTGAGATTGGCAAAGCAAGACGAAGAATCCGAACATAATAAATTCTTTTGATACACATTTTTGTAAGGGCTTTTACTATACTTAGGGCAGAATTTCGGTCTTAATTTTGCATTCCCCATTTCGAGGTTTATTGTCAAATATCAAGGATATAATGAGATAATTATATAAAAACGAAGTCGTTATACTTAATTTACCCCTTGCCGCACATTTTTAGTCAAATATATATCAATTATGAGCAAATTTGTACCTATTGAACAAAACCGGTTTAAACCGGTTAACCGGTTTTGAAAATTTTTAAAAACCGAAAACCGGTTTTTGAAAAATTTGAAAATTTCGGTTAACCGAAAACCGTTTTGTTTGGAAAAACCGGTTTTTTGGACACCCTATATATTAGGCAATTTGCAATCAGAGGAAAGGTCAGTAGTTTTTCCATATGTAGGCTACTTTGCGAAATATATATGTCCTCAAGGAATTAAAATATCGACCAAAAATAAAATTTTTATATTTTTCATACAAAAGTAATGGGTCCATTTCACCCGCTAAAGAATATCAGATCATCATTCAAAATTGTAGGCATCTTTTTCGACCTATACTCTTACCCGGTGCAAATTTCGTGACTATTGATGTATAATGCGACTTCTAGCGAGTTTATTATTACACTACAAACAAATAATGGAATATATAGGCTGTAACTCTGTTATCTGATCATGCACACCAACATAATTGGCATCAATTGAAAGGTCAAGCGTTCCACTTTCAAGTATATCTCACTTGTCCGGAATGTCACTTCCAGGAATTAAGATATAAGCTGTATATTAAAAATTTTCACAATTTTCACACAAAGTTTTGGTCCATTTAACCCTCTAAATATTATCCGATCGCCATCTCAAATTGCAAGCTTCTACTTTGTGATATACTCTTACCTTATTTAAAATTACGCGTTGATCGGACTATTATTGAGACCTACAGAGCCGCTAGAAAATTGGATAAATATTATGTTTTTGGTCCATTTCACCCGCTAAATATTTCACGATCATCACCAATAAGAATAGGGATCTATCTGATCTGAACCCGACCTCGATACATAATTTCGTGACGATCGGTCCATAATTGCGACCTGGAGCGTGTTTACAATTTATAATGGACAGACGGACGGACGGACGGACGGAACACATCTCAAAATCGCTTTATCTCGTCGAGATATGAAGATTGGTATACCACATTGGGGGTCTCCGACGAATATTTCGCGGTGTTACATGAATTTTTACCCAAACAAACTTATAATACCCTTTTCCACATTGTGGTATAGGGTATAAAAAGTAAGCAAAGGCTATAGTCGGACAGGGCCGACCATGCGATACCCTACACCACTACCCTGCGAATTAGCTTTCAGCAAATCAAAATTCCTTTTGGACAAATAAGCTTATTGTAAGGAAATAACTTTGTGGAGTCTGCCACCTTATCACATCATGTTTAAATAACAATATAATAATTGTTCCACAAACATCCCAGAAGGGACAAAGAGTGCACCACGATTCATATTACATCAATGAGGCCTACAGTTTATTGTCAAGTCCGAAAGGCGTGTCTTAAGGCACCAACATTAGAGAAGTTTTACATGGCTGAAATACTTAAAAAAATTTTCGTCAACTTTACTGAGGGGTATTTGGCCGGGAATCGAACCGACCTTCAGCGTGCAAGACGGGTGTGTATACAATTGAACCACCGGGGCACCATCTAACAATTTTACCATGGAAATTTCGAGGAAGTATAAATATAGCTCCACTCTATGGCATAATATTAGAAACAAAGATACGTAATGCTTTTTTATACCCTATACCACAAAGTGGAAAAGGGTATATAAGTTTGTTTTGGTAAAATTCATGTAACACCGCGAAATAATCGTCGGAGACCCCAATGTGGTATACCAATCTTCATATCTCGACGAGATAAAGCGATTTTGAGATGTGTGTCTGTCCGTCCGTCCGTCCGTCCGTCCGTCCGTCTGTCCATTATAAATTGTAAACACGCTCCAGGCCGCAATTATGGACCGATCGTCACGAAATTTTGTATGGAGGTCGGGTTCAGATCAGAATAGATCCCTATTCTTATTGGTGATGATCGAGAAATATTAAGCGGGTGAAATGGACCAAAAACAAAATTTTATCCCGATTTTGTAGCGGCTCTGTATGTCGCAATTATAGTCCGATCGCCTCGAAATTTTAAATAACGTAAGATTATATGACAAAGAAGAAGCTTGCAGTTTGAGATGATGATCGGATAATGTTTAGAGGGTTAAATGGACCACAACTTTTGTGTGAAAATTGTGAAAATTTGTAATATACCGGTAATATCTTTATTCGTGGACCTCACATTCCGCCCACATAAATAATTTTTGGAAGGACAACTCTTGCCCTTTCAATTAATGCCAAATATGTTGATTTTATGTGGGTCAGATAACAGAGTTACAGCCTAATATATCGAGTGTTTGCTTGTAATGTAATCAAAAGCATACTAGAGGTCGCAATTACAGATCAATAGTCACGAAATTTTGCACGAGGTAGGGGTTTAGGTCGAAGAAGATGCCTACAATTTTTGATGATGATCTGATATTAATAGCGGGTGCAATGGACCATTACTTTTGTATGCTAATTAAAAACATTTTATTTTTGGTCCATAATTGAATCCCTGGAGGCCATATACCGGCAAAGTCGCCTATATATGAAAATTAACTACCGATCTTTCCGCTATGAAAATTGCAATAATATGTGTGCTTGGTAACGGACCTACTATCTAAGATATAATGAGTTTTGTGAAGAGAACCACATCTTCCTCCCATGCTACAAATTGTCTCTATCATGACTGACAAATTCCAGTTCTTACAAATTGCGTGGAACCCTATCATATTACCAAAATTTGTCCAAAATTTAAAGATGTAGCAGAAATTGCTAAAAAAACCCCAGTTTTCAAATTTAAGAATATTTCTTAAAATGTACTGTATATAATTTTTCCACAAACATCCCAGTAGGGACAATGGAGCCTTCTCTCATATCAATGAGAGCACCCGCTTAATTCAGCTCAATGATATGTAGACAGCGGAATTTTATGCAACACCTATTTTTGTAAAATTTGCATATTTTTGGCTTCTAATTAAATTCCAATCGAAATATATCACATATGCAAAAATATGCGAAATGTATAAATTATGCATATGCAAATATTATTTTTGCATATGGAAAATTTCTGTATTTCACATATTTTCGTATATTACATATATTTCAATAATATCTTCTAAAATGTTTATATGTACATTTTTCTGTTTTGGAAATTCACTTCAGACAAGTCAATAAAATAGAGAAATCTGTAACCAGAGCCACAATCTTCAAAATGTCGAAAATGGGGAGCTTTCGTTGTATGGGAGCTATATGAACGCCTAGACCTATACCGACAAATTTCAGATGGAAAGTTTAATACCCCCAATGAAGACTTAATACCAAATTTTAGCCAATTCGGAGGGATATTGAGACCATAACCTTCAAAGTACAGAAAATCGGTAGGTTCTGGTTATGGGAGCTATGTATATGAAGACGTGGACATATAACGACAAATTTCAGGTGGAAAGTTTTTTTACCTCCAACGAAGACTGAATACAAAATGTCAGCCATTTCAATTTGATATTGAGGCCAAAATAGCGGGTATCGGGAGGTACGGTTCTATGGGAGCTATATGAAGACCTGGACCTATACCGTATAAATTTCAGGTCGAAAATTGTGATGAACGAATACTTAATACAAACTTTCAGCCAATTCCATGGGATATGGGATGGTTTAGCAAATATGTCAAAATATGCAAAAAATTAGGTCCAGACTAAATGTCCGTTCTAAAATTACTTATTGGTGCCACCATGGTACTATTGTTTGCACACCCGCCTTGCACGCTGAAGGTCGGGCGTTCGATTCCCGGCCAGCAAACATCAAATTTCCAACGATGGCAAAATACCCCTCAGTCAAGTTGGCGACATTTTCTGAGTATTTCAACCATGTACAACTTCTCTACAGGTGGTGTTTTAAGACATGCCTTTCGGACTCGGCGATAAACAGTAGGCCCCATTACTATTGCTGTAATATGAATCGTGGTGCACGCCTTGTCCCTTCTGTGATGTTGTGGAAAATTATTATATAGTTATTAAACTTTATGTGATAAGGTTGCAGACTCCAGAAATTTATTTCTTACAATGAGCTTATTTGTCCAAAGAAACTTTGATTTGCTGAAAGCTAACTCGCAGGGTAGTGGTGTAGGGTATCGTATGGTCGGCCCTGTCCGACTATAGCCTTGCTTACTTGTTTTGTATTGATATTATTAAAAATTAGAAAATGTAAGATTTCCCATGTTATGACATTTCTAATAGCGTGCCAGCGTGGTGCAATGGTATCAAAATTTTCAACGGTGGCAAAATACCTCTCAGTAATGTTGGCGACATTTCTGAGTATCTCAGTCATGAAAAACTTCTCTACAAGTGGTGCCTTGGACACGCCGTTCGGACTCGTCGATAAACAGTAGGTCCCATATCATTAAACAGCGGAATTCTATACAAATGCATATATGGAAAGGAATGTCGTAGAGGTAATGTGATTAGACAAAAACTCGTTTTATTTTTTGCATATTTGACATGTTTGCATAAAATGAACACATGCAAAAGCATATACAAGGATTAGCTGAAATTTTGTAATTGTTGGTGGTGTAAAACCTTCGACCTGAAATTTGTAGGTATAGGTCCATGTCTTCATATTGCTCCCATAAAACAGTCCTCCCGATAATTCGGTATTTTGAAGGTTGCGGCCTCAATATCTCACTGAAATCGCTGACATTTTGTATTAAGTCTTCGTTGGGGGTATAAAACTTTCCACCTGAAATTTGTTGGTATAGGTCGGCGTCTACATATAACTCCCATAGAAAGGTACCTTTTGATTTTCGGCATTTTGAAAGTTGTAGCCTCAATATCCCACTCAAATGGCTGAAATGTTGTATTAAGCGTTTTTTGGGGGGTATACTATCAACTATCAACCTGAAATTTGTCTGTATTTTGAAGGTTATGGTCTCAATATCCCTCCGGAATGGCTGAAATTTTGTATTAAGTCTTCGTTGGGAGTATTAAACTTTCCATCTGAAATTTATCGGTATAGGTCTAGGCCTTCATATAACACCCATAGAACGATAGCTCCCCATTTTCGATATTTTGAAGGTTGTGGCTGTGGTTACAGATTTCTCAATTTTATTCTCGTCTGAAAAGAATTTTAAACTAAAAAAATATACACATAAACATTTTAGAAGATATTATTGAAATAATTTGTTGCATACGAAAATATGTAAAATGCATAAATTTTGCATATGCAAAAAAATTATATTTGAATATGCCTAATTTGTACATTTTGCATATGTGATATATTTCGATTGGAATTCAATCAGCAGCCAAAAATATGCCCAGTCCCAATATTTGACAAAATAGTGGTTGCATAAAATGCCACTGTCTACATATCATTGAGCTAATATTAATTGGGCGTTCACTCATTGATATGAGAGAAGGCTTCCTCGTCCCTACTGCGATGTTTGTGGAACCATTATATATTATAAATTTTTATACCCTCCACCATAGTATGGAGGGTATATTAAGTTTGTCATTCTTGTTTGTAACACATCGAACTAATCATTTGCGACCCTATAAAGTATATATATTCTTGATCAGGATAAAATTCTAAGACGATCTAGCCATGTCCGTCTGTCCGTCTGTCTGTCCGTCTGTTGTAATCACTCTAGCGTCCGCAATAATTGAGATAGAGTGCTGGAATTTTGCACCCGAGGGTCTTTTTCCATAGCAGGTCAAGTTCGAAGCTGGGCTATATCGGTCCACTTTTTGGTATAGCCCCCATATAACGGTACCTCCGGATTTGAGGTATTTTGAGAATTTTAGCTACAATTTTTAACCGAACTATCTGTAATTGCCATTTGAGGTTCTCAGTGGTCATGAAACATCTCCACCAAGCATCGTCAACATAGGTCCATGTTTTGGTATAGCCCCCATATAACGGTACCTCCCGATTTTCGGTATTTTGAGAATTTTAACCACAATTTGTAACCGAAATATCTGCAATTTGACATTTGAGGTTCTCAGTGGTCATGAATATCTCCACCAAACATCGTCAACATAGGTTCATGTTTTGGTATAGCCCCCATATAACGGTACCTCCCGATTTCGGTATTTTGAGAATTTTAGCCACAATTTTTAACCGAACTATCTGCAATTTGACATTTGAGGTTCTCAGTGGTCATGAAATATCTCCACGAAACATCGTCAACATAGGTCCATGTTTTGGTATAGCCCCCATATAACGGTACCTCCCGATTTTCGGTATTTTGAGAATTTTAGCTACAAATTTTAACCGAACTAGCTGTAATTTGCCATTTGAGGTTCTCAGTGGTCACGAAACATCTCCACCAAGCATCGTCAACATAGGTCCATGTTTTGGTATAGCCCCCATATAACGGTACCTCCCGATTTTCGGTATTTTGAGAATTTTAACCACAATTTGTAACCGAAATATCTGCAATTTGACATTTGAGGTTCTCAGTGGTCATGAAATATCTCCACCAAACATCGTCACATAGGTTCATGTTTTGGTATAGGCCCCCATATAACGGTACTCCAGATTTTCGGTATTTTGAGAATTTTAGCCACAATTTTTAACCGAACTATCTGCAATTTGACATTGAGGTTCTCAGTGGTCACGAAATATCTCCACGAAACATCGTCAACAAAGGTCCATGTTTTGGTATAGCCCCCATATAACGGTACCTCCCCGATTTTCGGTATTTTGAGAATTTAGCTACAATTTTTAAACCGAACTAGCTGTTATTTGCCATTTGAGTTCTCAGTGGTCATGAACATCTCCACCAAGCATCGTCAACATAGGTCCATGTTTTGGTATAGCACCCATATAACGGTACCTCCCGATTTTCGGTATTTTGAGAATTTTAACCACAATTTGTAACCGAAATATCTGCAATTTGACATTTGAGGTCTCAGTGGTCATGAAATATCCCCACCAAACATCGTCAACATAGGTTCATGTTTTGGTATAGCCCATATAACGGTACCTCCCAATTTTCGGTATTTTGAGAATTTTAGCTACAGTTTTTAACCGAAATAGCTGTAATTTGACATTTGAAGTTCTCAGTGGTCATAAAACCTCTCCAACGAAACATCGTCTACATAGGTCCCATGTTTTTGGTATAGCCCCCATATAACGGTATCTCCCCATTTACGGTATTTTGAGAATTTTAGCTGCAATTTTTAACCGAACTAGCTGTAATGATCGGTATTTTGAGAATTTTAGGTACAATTTTGTCTATTCAAAAATAATCGTCAATATAGGTCCATGTTTTGGTATATCCCCCCATATAACTGTACCTCCCGATTTTCGGGAATTTTCAGTGGTCACGAAATTTCTTCACTAAAATTCGTTAACATGGGTCCATTTTTGAGGGTCTACATTGTTTTGATGAAACTACCCTCAATTTGACTCTTGAAGTTCCCTGCAGCTATAAAACTTTTCCGCAAAAATTTAAAGATAGGTTGACTCTTTGATATAGCCCCGTAGGTGGTACCTTTCCCCTACCTGAACACATTTTTTTAGATTAGATCAGATAACACTGTGCAACAAACTGGAGGTGAAAGTCTGGGGCACGGAAATTCCTCTTGGGGAAGAAAGGCCTTGGTGAGTATATTATGAACCCCGAAGGACAGATCCGCCGTGAGTCGAACTTCCGCGTTATGGCGTGATGAAAGTTTTGTTAGAGACCCTGTGGGCCATCAGGAATTAGCGTTATATCTTTGTTCACTGTTGCTTAAGTGCTCTACAAAAACAACAAACACAGATATAATGCTAATTCATGATGGCTTACAGGGTCTCTTGCAAAAACTTCATCACGCCATAACGCGGAAGTTCGAATCACGGCGCATCTGTCCTTCGGGGTTTTTAATATACACACACCAAGGGCGTTCATCTCCAAAAGGAATTATCTCTGTCCCAACATTTGTGTTCACAGTGTAATTTAAGCAATAGTGGGAGGCAGTAGGAGTCTAACCATTGTCGAAAAGTTGTTCCACCTAAAATTGTAAAAGGACCCTATTATTCCATTTTAATTAAGACTATTTTATGGTGGAGGGTATAAAAAGTTCGGCCCGGCCGAACTTAACGACTTTTTACTTGTTAATAAATATTCTTATATTGGAAAATTGGCGTTGTTTAGCCCCTTCTGCTACATCTTTAAATTTTGGACAATTGAACAAGCAATACGCTAGGGCTCCACGCAATTTGCAAAAACTGGGAATTTCTCTATCATGATAGAGACAATTTGTAGCATCGGAGGAAGAAGTGGTTCTCTTCACAAAACTCATTATATATTAGGCAGTAGGCCCGTTTTCAAGCCCACATAGTTATTTTTCCATATATAGGCGACTTTGCCGGTATATGGTAAAATTCAAATTTCCTTTACAATTCCATCGAGAAAAAATTTAAAAAAATTTTGACAAGCACATTCACGATTTTTGTTACATGGGTTCAGAAAAAAATCGTGGTTTCAAATATGTTCGCGTTCACAAAATTGGATGCTGCGCCCAAAAGTTATGGGGGGTTTTATTCCCTTATAAAGAAAAAATATTTAAAAATGCCCTTTGTGTTGTAATACCAAAATGTATATATAAATCGGTAACAACATTTAATATCTATTCGTAGACGCCTAAATATTAGCTAAATTTATTTTCATTTTCGCGGAAAATCAAAAAATAATGAAGGAATATTGGAGTAAATTTTATTTATTCTTACTCAGAGTCCATAAAAATCTCTAAAAAATAAACTAAAAATACGTACAGAATCTAGACAATGTGCAGAAAAATGTGATACCAAAATTTTATTGATTAGGATTTTAAATTGCATATCGCAGCTACAACAAAAGACAAAAGTTTATTGTTGGAACATTATTTCAAGAATATATTTTTGGTTTAATACAAAAATTTGAGAAAATTTTTTGGAGTTATACTACTATTTCGCTAAATTTCCTAACAAAACCTGAATTATTTTGCTAAAACCTCTTCAAGGAAAATAGTTTATCATCGTGAAAGTATGTTTGCATAGTGTGATAAGCAATAGAATTAGAAAATAAAGAGTGATATAGATATTACAATCAAAGAAAAAACATAAAAGTTAAAAACCGTATAACGCGCGAAATAGTTAAAATCAGTTGAGGCGCATG
This sequence comes from Musca autumnalis, assembly GCF_047663935.1. NCBI lineage: Eukaryota > Metazoa > Arthropoda > Insecta > Diptera > Muscidae > Musca > Musca autumnalis. The sequence continues at coordinate 259,731 of NW_027412000.1, forward strand.
TGCTTTTCGCATAGAGCGAGTGCATCTCTGTCAATATGTTTGCATTTTTCCATGTTTCATTTAACCGCCAAAGTGTGCCATCAGTTGCATCTTACTACACCAAAATGCTTCAAGTGGGTAAAAATAACGCGATGTTCATATGATTATAAGGCGCATCCGATTTCAGTGACCCCCTGTTAAAAATACGTCAATAAGACAAATTTTATACAGATTCGTCAAGAACCGCGGATGTGCTACCTGATTCTATTTTTGGTTAAATACGAATACTACTCCCGAATCTCTGAAATTCATGACACACCTTTCTGACAAATATTATAATCGTGTATAAAGGATTCCATTTATGTAAAAAAATTTAAGGGCAATCGCGGTTAAGTATGCGGATTAGTCAAAATAAAATTTAGCTTATTTTCCTATTTTCAGGGTATCTATATCAGCGGTTTTAGTGGATGGTTTCGATCGCGGTAGGGCTCATTGAATCCGGCGCGGAAAAAAACTAAAATCACGCGGTGTTCAAGGGTACTTGAGTCACAGTTGTACATTTTTAAGCCAAAAACAAGTAAGAAAAGTCTATAGTCGGACGGAGCCGACCATGGGATACCCTATACCACTATCCCTGGAGAATCGCTCTCCACGGAACTTATTTTCAATGATTGTAAAAATTTAATTATCAAATATAAGAGATGTAATGTATAATACTTATGACCAAAACCAAAAAGTTGTCTAGCATGACAAAGACATTTTTGTAACAGGAAAGGAAAATTTAGTTCACACAAACTAAAATGTAATGAAGCCCACTTACTTAGTACTTAGTACTACTACTTCCGTTGTTTAACCGCTACGTTATTGAAATTTTTACCAAATTCACACAAAACTTTCAGTCCGTTTAACCCGCTAAGTATTATCTGATCTTCACGTTGGTTTGTGCGCTTCTTCTTCGTCATAAACTCAAACTTTGTTTAAAAGTTTGCGGGTTATTATTTTGACCTACAGAGCCGCTACAATAACTAATCATTTCTATTCTGGCCCGAACCCAACCTCCCAAAAAAATTTGTTACAATCGGTCCATAATTGCGGCCTTAAGCTTGTTTACAATTTTTAATGGACGGACACACATCGCTTAATCGTTTTATCTCGTCGAGATATGAATTTTGGCATACCAAATAAGGGGTCTAGGAAGAATATTTCGTGGTGTTACATAAACTTTTGGAGAGGCAATATGTAGCATGGGATAAAAATGTGGTTCTCTACACAGAACCCATTATATATTAGGCAATTTGCAATCAGAGGAAAGGTCAGTAGTTTTTTCCATATGTAGGCTACTTTGCGAAATATATATGTCCTCAAGGAATTAAAATATCGACCAAAAATAAAATTTTTATATTTTTCATACAAAAGTAATGGTCCATTTCACCCGCTAAAGAATATCAGATCATCATTCAAAATTGTAGGCATCTTTTTCGACCTATACTCTTACCCGGTGCAAATTTTCGTGACTATTGATGTATAATTGCGACTTCTAGCGAGTTTATTATTACACTACAAACAAATAATGGAATATATTAGGCTGTAACTCTGTTATCTGATCATGCACACCAACATAATTGGCATCAATTGAAAGGTCAAGCGTTCCACTTTCAAGTATATCTCACTTGTCCGGAATGTCACTTCCAGGAATTAAGATATAAGCTGTATATTAAAAATTTTCACAATTTTCACACAAAAGTTTTGGTCCATTTAACCCTCTAAATATTATCCGATCGCCATCTCAAATTGCAAGCTTCTACTTTGTGATATACTCTTACCTTATTTAAAATTACGCGTTGATCGGACTATTATTGAGACCTACAGAGCCGCTAGAAAATTGGATAAATATTATGTTTTTGGTCCATTTCACCCGCTAAATATTTCACGATCATCACCAATCAGAATAGGGATCTATTCTGATCTGAACCCGACCTCGATACATAATTTCGTGACGATCGGTCCATAATTGCGACCTGGAGCGTGTTTACAATTTATAATGGACAGACGGACGGACGGACGGACGGACGGACGGACGGACACACATCTCAAAATCGCTTTATCTCGTCGAGATATGAAGATTGGTATACCACATTGGGGGTCTCCGACGAATATTTCGCGGTGTTACATGAATTTTTACCAAAACAAACTTATAATACCCTTTTCCACATTGTGGTATAGGGTATAAATAGGTTTTTAAAGAAAAATTACGCACCAAAAATTCGACTTTGGACTCCTATTACTAGGGAGCTGTGGGGAGCACACTCATGAGATATACATCAAACGACGTGGAATCACGAGTTCTACAATCCAATAAACAGATTAGGTCATTATCTGGTTGCGCCCTCCAATTATAAGAAAAATTCAAAAAACCCCGATTTCAAAACTTCAAAATGTCAGCATCGATTTTAGGGGGATGCACTGTATATATCGAGAAGTCCCACATTAGAATCATGTTGCCCAAGGGGTATTCTTCAATTCTTTCTTTGAGCTCAGGTCTGTATTTTCCCTGGTTTGACCAGAAATCAAGAAAAAACACAAAAAAGCTTGCTAACTTCAACACATTTTTACCCATTTTTTTATATTACCACCAACGCAGCTTCCACGAAAATTATTTGTTATGGTCCATATTATGAGATCGTGGCTAAAACACTTCAGTTAATATAAATATATTCATATTTTATAAAATATATTAACAGTTCGCGACTTATTAAATGGTGAACCTCAACTTCAACGATTGTAAAACATTTTTGAATATTACCATATACCCTCCAGGAATTCAAATATGGCCCAAAAATAAAATGTTTATATTTCTCATACAACAGTAATGGTCCATTTCACCCGCTTAATAATATCAGATCATCATCCAAAAATGTAGGCATCTTCTTCGACCTAAAGGTTTAGGCCGTGCAAAATTTCGTGACTATTGAGCTATAATTGCGACCTCTAGTGTGTTTATGATTACACTACAAGCAAAAAACTGGATATGTTAGGCTGTAATTCTGTTATCTGACCGCGTAAATCGACATAATTGGCATCAATGGAAAGGGAAAGAATTGGCCTTCCAAATATAATTTACGTGGGTTGAATATGTCTTCCAGGAATAAAGATATAACCGGTATATTAAAAATTTTCACAATTTTCACAAAAAAGTTGTGGTCCATTTTACCATCTAAAACCATCCGATCACCATCTCAAATTGCAAGCATCTTCTTTGTCATATACTGTTACCTTGTTCGAATTTTCGAGGCGATCGGGCTATTATTGCGACCAACAGAGCAACTACAAAATCGGATAAAAATTATGTTTTTTGTCCATTATAAATATTTAACGATCATCACCAATAAGAATAGGTGTCTATTCTGGTCTGAACCCGACCACCATGCAAAATTTCGGACACACAGACGGACACACATCTCAAAATCGCTTTATCTCGTCGCGATATGAAGATTGGTATACCACATTGGGGGTCTCCGACGAATATTTCGCGGTGTTACATGAATTTTTTCCAAAACAAACTTATAATACCCTTTCCACATAGTGGTTTAGGGTATAATTAGGAACGATCTTAACAAATTATGATTACTGTCTACATTAAAATTGATGAATACGAAATATTTGAAATATTATGTATCGACGCCATAACCAATAACAATATTCATAAGCATCCTTTGCAAAATATTGCTTTATGATATCTATCCACAAAATATTGATTGATTTATTGCCATAATTTTGTTACTTTTTTCTCAGGGTCATTGCTGAACATTTATAAACATTGTTGTAACTTTGTTTGCTATTGTTTTTGCCTTTCACTAGACTGAAAGTGTTTTGTTTTTACAATGAAATGTCAGTGGCAGCAGTAGCAATCTCAGACGACTTTAACTGAAATTACGCAGCAAAAGAAAACTTCAACAAATTATCTTTAACTTTTGAGTGATTGGTGGGGAATAGTAAGAGAAACAAACATTATATAGATAAAATCACATAATTTCAGTAACATATTATTCGTTATATGAAATATTTGTGCGTTAAAGATTTTTTTCTCACATGAAAGAATGCAGGCTGATTTTATTTTAAAGACTCATGGTACATACATATGAAAATTTGGTGAGATATAGTCAACCTAACACTCAGGACTTTATCACCTTTAAACAACATGAGGTTTTCTTGAATATCGAATCAACTGAAACCAAGTCGGACATGTTACAGCATCATGGTGGCGCCCAATTGGCGCACAATGCAATTTCATTCTAAACCAAAATCCATTTGTCATGAAATAAAATGTTCTCAGTCACAGCACTACAATTTTTATACCCTACACCACAATGTGGAAAGGGTATTATAAGTTTGTTTCGGTAAAAATTCATGTAACACCGCGAAATATTCGTCGGAGACCCCCAATGTGGTATACCAATCCTCATATCTCGACGAGATAAAGCGATTTTGAGATGTATCCGTCCGTCTGTCCATTATAAATTGTAAACACGCTCCAGGCCGCAATTATGGACCGATCGTCATGAAATTTTGTATGGAGGTCGGGTTCAGGCCAGAATAGATCCCTATTCTTATTGATGATGATCGAGAAATATTTAGCGGGTGAAATGGACCAAAAACAAAATTTTTATCCAATTTTGTAGCTGCTCTGTAGGGCTCAATAACAGTCCGATCGCATCGAAATTTTAAATAATGTAAGATTATATGACAAAGAAGAAGCTTGCAATTTTAGATAGTGATCGGATGATTTTTATAGGGTTAAATGGACCACAAATTTTGTGTGAAAATATCTTTATTCCTGGACCACACATTCCGCCCACATAAATTATATTTGGAAGAACAACTCTTGCCCTTTCAATTAGTGTCAATTATGTTGATTTATGTGGTCAGATAACAGAGTTACAGCCTAATACATCCAGTGTTTTGCTTGTAATGTAATCAAAAGATCAGTAGTCACGAAATTTTGCACGAGGTAGGGGTTTAAGTCGGAGAAGATGCCTACAATTTGTGATGATGATCTGATATTAATTAGCGGGTGCAATGGACCATTACTTGTGTATGCTAAATAAAAACATTTTATTTTTGGTCCATATTTGAATCCCTGGAGGCAATATACCGGCAGAGTCGCCTATATATGAAAAATTAACTAGCGATCTTTCCTCTGATGAAAATTGCAATAATATGTGTGCTTGGTAACGGACCTACTACCTACGATATAATGAGTTTTGTGAAGAGAACCTCATCTTCCTCCCATACTACAAATTGTCTCTATCCTGACAGACAAATTCCCAGTTCTTACAAATTGCGTGGAACCCTATCATATTACCTGTCCAATTGTCCAAAATTTAAAGATGTAGCAGAAATTGCTAAACAACGCAAAATTTCAAATTTAAGAATATTTCTTAAAATGTACTGTATATAATTGTTCCACAAACATCCCAGTAGGGACAAGGGAGTCTCCTCTCATATCAATGAGAGCACCCCGATTAATATCAGCTCAATGATATGTAGACAGCGGAATTTTAAGCAAAACATATTTTTGTAAAATTTGCATATTTTTGGCTTCTAATTAAATTCCAATCGAAATATATCACATATGCAAAAATATGCGAAATGTATAAATTATGCATATGCAAATATTATTTTTGCATATGGAAAATTTCTTCATTTCACATATTTTCGTATGTTACATATATTTCAATAATATCTTCTAAAATGTTTATGTGTACATTTTTCTGTTTGAAATTCACTTCAGACAAGTCAATAAAATAGAGAAATCTGTAACCAGAGCCACAATCTTCAAAATGTCAAAAATGGGGAGCTTTCGTTGTATGGGAGCTATATGAACGCCTAGACCTATACCGACAAATTTCAGATGGAAAGTTTAATACCCCCAATGAGGACTAATACCAAATTTTAGCCAATTCGGAGGGATTTTGAGACCATAACCTTCACAGTACAGAAAATCGGTAGGTTCTGGCTATACGTTTTTTTACCTCCAAGGAAGACTGAATACAAAATGTCAGCCATTTCAGTTTGATATTGAGGCCACAACCTTCAAAATACCGGATATCGGGAGGTACGGTTCTATGGGAGCTATATGAAGACCTGGGCCTATACCGATAAATTTCAGGTCGAAAATTGTGATGAACGAATACTTAATACAAACTTTTAGCCAATTCGATGGGATATTTAGGACACAAAGTCTTGCATATGGTTTAGCAAATATGTCAAAATATTCAAACAATTAGGTCCAGACTAAATGTCCGCTCTAAAATTACTTATTGGTGCCACCATGGTACAATTGTTTGCATACTCGCCTTGCACGCTGAAGGTCGGTCGTTCGATTCCCGGCCAGCAAACATCAAATTTCCAACGATGGCAAAATACCCCTCAGTAAAGTTGGCGACATTTTCTGAGTATTTCAACCATGTACAACTTCTCTACAGGTGGTGTTTTAAGACATGCCTTTCGGACTCGGCTATGAACAGTAGGCCCCATGCTATTGCTTAATGTGATAAGGTTGCAGACTCCAAAAATGTATTTCTTATAATGAGCTTTATTGTCCAAAAGAAACTTTGATTTGCTGAAAGCTAACTCGCAGGGTAGTGGTGTAGGGTATCGTATTGTCGGCCCTGTCCGACTATAGCCTTTGCTTACTTGTTTATTATCAACCAGGAAAAGGAAAAAAGGATACAATTTAAAATTCAGACATATACAATATGTTTCACACAATTTTCAAATCCTTCCTATCATTAAACAACATTATCGCTAAAGAATGTGTAGTCTCCTTGGCTGAGAAGTAGCGGTGTGAGTGCAAGTGTAATCATAAATTTAACTCTTTGCATCAATCACAGTACAAATGTTCGTATACGTGTGTGTATATGTTTCTGCAACCATAATTCTGTGTTACATTATACTTATAATTAACATAATGCACGACAGCAACCATTAATTCCACACATACATATATTGCTCATTCAGGGTAATCGTAGGATAATACAAATTCGAGGAAAATATACGCAAATACGCTGGCCAAGGGCACAAGGCACATATGCATGACTGAAAGTGTAGGTGCGAATGTATATATATTTTATATAAGTAAATATGTGTATGCGTGTGTGTGTCAGCATAAAAGTTACAATGCAGTTGGTCATTATGGCATTAAGCTTAATAGTGGTATTAGACAGACACTGGAAAATTCATTAATATATATATATATATATATATATATATATATATATATATATATATATATATATATATATATATTATATATATATAATGAGCCGCTTAAGGTAGTCTATATTTATAGTAGGCAATTTTCCTTGCTACAATTGTCAGTTTGTTGGTGAGAGAGGGTGTTGAGAGGCAAAGGATTACCATATGCCTCACCTCTCTCAGCATCAAACTGACAATTTCCGCAAAGAAAATTGCCTAATGTAAGTATGAAGGTACATAATACGGCAAGTCAACATTTTACAAAATATAAAAGGGGTGTGAAAAAGGAGTAGCACAAGAAAAAAACAATTTAAATCGGTTCCAATATGGAAAAAGTGAAAAAGTATCAGTCGATATTGCCGACAAAGATATACTCGCAAAAAATCATAATATCTCTGTAAGCAAAACCTCAGTATCTTCTAACAATATCATAGCATGAATTACCAAGGTCGGATCAAGACAGTATTCGGTTCAAAAATTGTCGTGGGCAACAGCCGATGCACGTGATAGATGTCCTTTACAGATTACGGCCTATTTTCTGAGGAAGCACGAATTTGCCCCTGAAAAAATGATACCGTCGTAATAGGGGTCCCGAGAACGGTCCATTGAAAAAAAATCAAAAGAATTCGAGAGCTTGTCTTAAACTGCACTTTTTCAAAATATTGTGAGGAAGGCTCTCGAAAGAGTGGAGCTGTACAAACCATGTTCAAAGTTGCTTTTAATGGAAACCCGACTCCAACATGATTTATACAGTTTTTATTGCGCTCAAACCAATTGTTGAAACACTTTTTCCACTCCGATAAAGACAGGTCCAAAACATGGTTTTGAACACTTCATCAGCGTCTCCTGCGAGGAAAATCTTTGACCACGCCTTTTTTCTTGATGTGAGGGAATCAAAAGAATTTATAGGGTTCTAAGGCACATTTTCATGGTGCACAATGATTCGACTTCTCTGGTTCGTTTTTCGAATTTCTCAGTAGACTTCATGAAAACAAATTATAGCGTACCACTCTATATTAACCGCCCTACGTTCCTCAAGCCGGATATTAGCCCCATGACCATTTGCTTCAAAATGATTCTTCAATGAACAACATTCTTTGGATTTGGCTCCCCTTCGAAGACCCACACGTTCGATTGCTGTTTTATTTCGGGCTCATACGCATAGATCCAAGATAATTATACTTTGACGATTTTATAAACATTGTTTGAAGCACCGCCATCGTATTTATTCACAATTTCTTTGCACCAATCGGCAACAGCCTTTTTTGAGCGATTGTCAAATTGCGCAGGATCTTTCAAGAAAACCCCATTTTGCGACCAGGTTTTCATTTAATATCAAATGTTAGTTGGTATTAGAATTTCCCAAGGCAAGGAAGAATTAACATTACAATCTTGCATTATCCATTCACGCACGGCTAAATTTTTTTCACGACCTTTGTTTTTAAGCTGGTGTAGGCCACGATTGAATTGATTAAACCAGTTTTACATAGTGCTATAGGATGGTCCTTTATCGACATACAAAGATTTAATTTGATCGATGTATTCTTGCCACGATTAACCACCTCGAACCTTGTGAAAAATTATCAGACGAAAATGACCACAAGTAAATTAAATTTTTGAAAAATGAAAATTCACTGTAAACAACATATCGTCGTATGTCAAACTGCCAAACTTAAAAAAAAACAAATGTCAAGTGCGTCAAATGCTTAGGCCAGAAACCTTCCCTCGTTTGATTGGCAACACAATGTTTCATACAAGGCATCCTCGAAAACCTTAGCATGGCAAACGGTATCAAAGGTTTCAGTCCTGTCCAATGCTACATTCACTGTTCAGTGTCACGGTCTGTTCTGATTGAAGCATCGGCTAATATGTTTGGAAATGGTGCGCAGGTGTTATAGCAAATTGTTTCCGGAATCCGTATTGATGACAAAATTGGGATTGCTACTGGTGACAAAAGATAGATTTGCCTGTATGAGTTACCGTTGGTGGCATCCTTACCTGGCTTCAATATCGGGACCAGGACTATGCTCAGATACTCGACTAGTGCTTCATGTTGGTTTTTTGACCGAAGTATCCACCGACGTAGCCAGGGGGAGTCCAAGGACCAAGAAATGGTAACTTTTTAGACTCACAAAATATCAAATAGGGTCCGTATTTTCGGTATTTTGAGGATTTTAGATACATTTTTTGAGCGGAAGTTGACATTTGAGATTCGCTACAGACACCAAAAATTGTGAACATATGTCGATATTTTGGAATAGCCCCCATATAACGGTACATCCCGATTTCAGGTATTATAAGGATTTTTTAACATTTTGTACTGAACTACCTGCCGTTTGACATTTGAGGTTCACAAAACTTTTCTGTCAAAATTTCTTCACAAATGTCCATGTTTTACTATATCCTCCATATAACGGTAATGCCATGCTCATATCAGTGCTTTAATTACGTTGTTCGCTCTCACAATTACGACAAGATACATACTTCACAGCAACATAGTTCATATTTTCATATTTTTTGTTTGTTGATTTTTAAGGATGTTTCAACCAAAATATATTTAAAATTAGTTGATATGAACTGGAAAAATAATTTTCTTTCCTTCAAGCATCTATTTGATGATATATTCTATAACTTTTATTCATGTTTTTAGTTTTTCTTAAAACTGTGAAGTTTTCAACACATTTTTCAAATTTTCTATGTTCCAAATTAACGAGAGAGAGACCTGCAAAAATAACTTTTTGGTATACAGGCTTTCAGACAGGTATTTGATCTAAGGTACAGCCATGAAACTTCTCTACCAATAATTTTCATATAACGGTACCACGCGAATTCAGATATATTGACGTTTTAAGCTACAATTTCGGTAAAGTTATTTGGCATTTGCGGTTCTTAGTGATCAGAAAACTTTTCCACTGAAAAAGTTGGACATACATATGCCCATCTGGTATAGCCGGACCACCTTATTTCAAGTATTTTGTAGCTTTTACCTAGGTTTTCAGACCGAATTACCTATAATTTGGCATTGAGGGTTAAAAGTGATATATTAAAAATTGTATACAGTGGCCCACGATTTTAGGCCCATATAAAGAAACCATCCGATTCCAGACGTGTTGACGTTTTATCGATATTTTTGGCCCAAATTGAATACAATTTAGGGCTCAAAGTGGTCAAAAACTTTAACACAAAAAATAAAAATCCCTACGACCACCAATTGTAGTGGATAGTGCGCACGGCAATTCTCAAACGGAGTTGGTTCAAAATTTGCACATCGTAATATTTCTACCAATCTTAGTTGTGTTCGAAGATGAGCTACATCGGTGACTTCTTTTTGTATTTCTCCATCAACAATTTGGAGAAAAAAATTTCTCAGCAATGCACTTTAATGTCTTTACGTGGATCGTTTTGAAATCCTTGCAGCTTCAATGTTATTGTTCTCTTGGGGAAGCCTATACTTCCTGAGGAAATATTTTCAAAAAAGTTGAAAATTGTTCAAAGGATAAGTGTTTTTACATATTCTCTACAAATGGGCCTTTGTAGTGTCTTCATAATGAGTGACCCGTATATGTATGTCAAAAAGGCACAATAAATGTGACTCTAAAAACTGGGGCGGACAATTGTTAGGACTACAGATTGGTTCCGATACAGACCTTTGATATTATCCTTCATCCATGTCTAAAATGGATTTGAAACTGTCGCTTCCGTGGTATTGCATTTGCAACTTATAGGAAAACTTATTTAAAACCCCTTCTTTGAGTACCTCCTAAACCATCAACCAACCTTAACTAATTTTTTTATCCTCTTTTTACATTTCATTAATTAAATTAATTTTGGTTTACTTTGCAAAATGTCAATTATTATTTACATCTTGCTATTCCTTGAAAAACTTCTTTAGAGGATTACTGTGTCATGTTTGTCTATTCAGCAACATGACTTGGATTTATATACGTAAATAGATATATGTTGTTCTAGAATGCCATTATATATGCATTGGATTGGCCCCGAAAAAGTAAAATTGAGCGCATGTTTACTAAACACTTTGGAACTTTCAATTAGGACACTTGAAGAGCAAAATAAATTTTAGGATGTTTTAAAGGCTTTTTGGCAGACAGCAGCAGCAACAAATTGTATTTTCACTTCTACTTTTCTGCGCTGGGTCATGTGCTGTGACCTTTTCTTTTTGTGTATGTTGTTGGTCAATGAACATGTAATTAATTTATAACCTAAATGTTATTTCGTACTGACACCACAATTCATCGTGCTTCCTCCATGACCTCCACACAACACAGCACTTAAATATAAAACTCTACGCCCATTACCAACCGAGGGAAATGTGAAGTGAGATATCAGATATGTTGAAAAACACTTTGTCATAAATTTTGTAAAGCGTAAGTTGACCCCATGGTGGTCTACATATGATATTTCAGATATGCGTATATAACAGAAGGACTGTAGGGATGATGATGTTGGTCTTTCCTTAAGCTGGGTATACATTGTCAGTTTTGAATGAAAGCTTTGTTGTTGCTTGCTAGTGTGGCGTTCATTTTTGTCATTCATCATGCAACCACAAAATATTTTGTGGTTGTTGGACGGTTGGACAGTTATCGATAGTTGCAAAAAATCGTCATTCAAAACTGACAATGTGTACTGTACTTTAGGATAAAAAAGATTTAATAGCATCTGCACCATTCCTCCGGACAATACTTGAGGAAAGCAAAAGAAACCGGAACATCAGGAAAATAAAATAAGAGAAATCTGCTACTTAGCTGTCCACCCATATATAATGTTTAGGTGAAAATAAATTGCACTTTTATAGTAAACACACAGACACTAAACAACGAAAAAACGTTTAATTTCCTATTGAGAATAGATGTTGGCCTACTAATAGACACAAAATAGCCATTCATGAAACGATAAAGCACCTGATTCTTTATTTCATTTTGTTGTAATGGTGATGACAGTAGGTCAGTATCACTTCTATGCGCAATCATATAATACACTATCATAGAAATTTATACACTCTAATGAAGGAAGTTAAAGAACATTTATTTAATTACATGATGTGATTATACTGCAAATGTGTAAGAGCGTGTGCTTATGTGTATGTGTAGATGCCTGGAAAGGTCAAGATTGTGGTTTTTGGTTTTTCTTGTCCACGAAGGTTTCAGTCGTCAGGCTTTTCTCAGGCCATCATTTTTATTTAGCAGACCAACTGCTGTCCATATTTCACTTTGGCTGGGGGATATTGTCGTTGCTTAGAATTGGTTCTGTGGTGAGATATTCATAGCCGTCAAGTTTTGTATCCAAAAGCTTACATACGAAAACTTCCTTATATTCAGAACAATATCTGGTACTAGGTACTAGATTTCCTTTATCGCCTTCGCAGGAGTATATGCCTACAGCAAAACTATTCAAATCACTTAATTTCTTCTTTAAAATTCTGATTTAATTGCGAATTCTGTCAATTATAACTTATTCGTCATTTTGTTTGTTTTATACAGGACTTTGAAAGAACGTACATACTTCAAGAAAAATGCTTATAATATCTTTATCTGTTTCCTTCATCACCCATTTTCCCACTCAATCCCTGTCACTGCCTAATACATAAGAACATTTAAAGCTAATCCACTGTCTTATTGTTAACACATTCAAAGTGTATCTCACAATCCACAGATGTTATCACACATATTTTGCCTGCACGAATATGTAGAACCCCGGCAAACGCCATAAAGATTATAATGAAAAAGCAATCAGTAATAATTAGTTATGTTCACATTGAGAACAACAAATGAAAAAAAAAAAATGATTATCAGTATTAATAACAGCAGAACAGAAAACACACAACGGAAGCCAGAACGCCAACAAAATGCACAAACATTATTGTTAACTGAAACTTTGTAGTCGTTCTTGTTATTTTGGTAATAGTTGTTGTTGAAGTTTGCTATTATAATACTAATTCTCGCCGTTGTGTTCGGGTTTTGGTTTGTTATACAAGAATATAAGCCAACAAACAGCAGCACTAGTAGAGTCCCGGATATAATAACATAATTACACTTATTTGATAACCCAGAAAAACGAAATAGAAGGGAATATACTACTGACTGGTTTGAACGTGAAAATAGGTTCTTAAAGAAGAACACAAGGTCTTGCTATAGAAGAACATTAGGTCTTTTTAGAGAAGGCAACAAGGTCTTTTTATAGAATGCTACAGCGACTTTTTTATGAAGACCACCACTTGATCTTCTTACGAGGGCTGCACGAAAACTTTCTGGCCTAGACAATGCCATGCGCTATTTGAACTTTGTTTTAGAAAATTTAACGTACACAGGACAGTTTTTCATGCGACCATGTGTTGTGTTGTTTACAAATACATACTTTAAAAAATCATTGTGCAAAAAAGTGGAATTTACTTTTATTTACATTTTCGTCCGATAATTTTTCACCATTTTCGACGTGTATAATCAAGGATAATCAAATTAAATCTTTATATGTCGATGAAGGGCCATACTATAGCATTTTGTTTAATGAATTCACTCAGGGCCGACACTCGCCAAAAAACGAAGGTCGTGAAGGACTACCAGACTCGCCCATTGAGTCAGAAAAAAATTAAGTCGTGCGTGAACGGATAATGCAAAATCGCCATGTGAGATATAGGCATCCTTGGGCATTTCTTTCACCAATTAACATTTGATATTGATTGAACACATGAACACCAAAAATGGATTTTTCTCGTTATATCCAGCAAAATTGGACAATCACTCAAAAACGACTCTTGTGGATTCGTGCAAAGAAATTGTGAAAAGAAACGATCGCGGTGCTTCAAACGACGTTTATAAGATCTTCACAGGCGACGAATCCTGAATCTACCGACCGTTTAGATCTTCGAAATCTATCCAAATCCAACGAAAGTTGTTTATGTAAGAAGCACTTAGAAGCAAATGGTCGTCTGTATCTTCGGCAAAACTGGCGAGTATACGGCTTGAGAAATGTAGGACGATTAGTTCTGAGTGGTACACCACAATTCGTCTGCCTGAAGTCTCTTGAGAAATTCGAAAAAACGGACAAGAGCAGACGAATCATTCAACATCATGACAGTGTGCGCTCTCACACATTGATTCAAATCAGCGCCTGTTTAACCGAACAAAACGTGGAATTGATGGTTCATCCGCCTAGAGTTCGCAGTTATAGTTTAATACTGACAAATTTTTACACGAAGTAAGAATTTTGGTCAAGATGCCAACAATTTTGGATAATTAGCGGGTGAACTGTTGTGGGAAAAATATCTAAATTAAATTTTTATTTTATTTCTAGGATACATATTTTGGCAATCTACGAAAAAAATGAAAACCGACAATATAGCGGTAGATATCCGAACTACTGCCTAACATATAAGTGGTTTTTTATTGTTGTGATTATCATGATAGAACTTGTTACAAAATGTCGCAATCATGATAGAAAAGTTTTCAAATCATGAAAGGATTCCCAGGTTTTTAAATTATTACAAATTACAATGCTGTACGGGGTTTTGAATTTTTTGTGATAACTTTAGTTATAAGTAATGGAATAGTACCTCGAAATATTGGTCTTTTTTAATTGATCGATTCGATAAAAATCGCCAAAAACTATTTCTAAAACTTTTTTAATATTTGTTTATACCCTCAATATTTAGGCCAACGAGATTATCGGAATAATGATTTTAGACCCCAAGTATGTTTGGACGAAATCCATTTCAGACAATTTGGAGTCGATTTACCCATGTCCGTCCGTCTGGCTGGCTGGCTGGCTGGAGCGCACAATAACTCTCCAAGAATCAATCTTTTTGGTTCAAATTGTAGGTCTCGTAAATTTTGTCCAAACTTAGTTTAAATTCGAAGATGAACCAACCCCTTCCTTTAATTACCGCCACAAAAGTTCAAAGTTTTTCGCTAAGATTATTCGCGCGATAGTTCCAGAAGGGACTAACCGAATTGTTCCAAACTAGGGATGCGAAAATATTATTTGGGAAAAGTATAGTTTAACAGCTCTTTCTTTTTACGGAAGTCCACCAGGTCTTCTTATATATGACCAATAGTTATTCTAATACACCATCAGGTCTTCTAATAGAAGTTCTTCTTAAAGAACATCAGGTCTTTTAATCGAAGGCAACCGTGTCTTCCTATAGAGGTCTTGTAGAATCTTTCATAAATTAACTTCCTTCCGTGTCCCTATCTATTTGTTTACTGGGTTATAATCCTCATTTATGTTGCCAAAGCACACTTACAACAAATCAGATAATGGTCGAATCAAATGCCGCTGTACTTTACGACCGAATCATAAAAATCCTATTTAAACAAAGTCAGTGTTGTGTTGTTGTTCCATTTTGTGTGTGTGTGTGTTCATCTGGTTGATAGTGTGCTTAAAAGATAAATAATTGAATTTAATTAATTCAAGTTTTTTTTTGACGAGGGTACATATAAAACTTAACTATTAAATATGTCTATCCACATTGGCAGTAGTCCTACAGCTGTTGGCGGCTGCCTGCATATCCTGTACTTACAAAACGAACGAACAGCCTAGCTCTCTACGAAAGCTGTAACTGTGCTATTATTTTTACAATTGATAATATCAACTGCAGCGTTGAGTTGTGACAGCAATCCATTTGAAGTGTTAATGGAAAACATTTTGTTGCTGTGAAATATTTCTTGGTCTGTCTTAGTAACACCTATCGGATATTGTTGCCGTTGTTGTCATAGTTTAAGCTTTACAGGAGCAATGACAATTTAATTGCACATATTTATACCATTTTATTTTGATTATAGATAACAACAATAAAGTCTAAAATATTTAATTTTTTTGTGCATGATAAACGTAAAATGAACGACCAAGTAATTTAACACATTTTGCTCCTGCAGAAGCTTTAAAGTGTGCGCTGTGATTATTACTGTGTTATTAAAGATAAATTGTTTATTATGGAACATGGTTTAACGAAGGTAGGAATGCAGCGAGCTACTGCAGCAGTGATGGTATATCTATAGATTCTGTTGTCAAACTGATCATCTTGGGGAAAGGCCAGATTACTGCTTTATTTTCTGACATTAATTTAAGTCAGTTGGATCTAATAAGCCATTTAAATAAAAGTAGTCACACGACTGACATGTTTTGGGTTTCGATGCTCAAATTCTGACTGCATACAATGTAATAACACTACGCCACTCGGACATAAGTTCATATATGAAGTGTTTTTTAGTATCTTGCGTAGTCTATTACGCAAGTTGAAAAATGTCACACGATATACTGTCCTCTTGACTGACCATTAATTTCCAGTTTTACACGGTACATCAGTTCTTGTAATCCTTATAAATTTAATTCCTTGCGTATTACCTATGATTCGGTCTGCCAATAGAAGACCAAAAAGTCTTCCAAAAGAAGAGCACAATTTATTTTTTAAGAAGACCACAATTTTAAGTAAGACCGAAAATTGTTGTGGAAGAAGACCGAAAGGAGTTCCAATATAGACCAAAAACCTTCTAAAAGAGAAGTCATTATAGTTGGATTTATCCAGACGTGTTTTTCTAGTATAGGCATGTCCATTAGTTTAATAAGCCAATATATATACCTAGCAGGAAACTTCACTTTTTTAATTGTAAGTTGCTAACGTGAGGGACTTTAGAGTTCTTAGTTCTCTACCAGTACAGGTTTGTTTCATCACTTTAATCTGGTGTGTTGTGAAATTCCGGTGAACATTACCCTTAGCCAAACATTTCAATCTAGATACACGAAACGTAGTTAATCAGTATTTTTTCATTCCAAGAATTTATACGTGAGCTAAAAGTAAACCTCCTTATGACTTCTGCAAATATAAACAGACGGATCCCATTAACCCAATGATTACACGAGCAAGTAACTTGCAGACCGTTGGGTATACAAATTATAGTCGAAACTTCATTTTCTTCGAACTGACACTTGCATGTGTAAACGCTCGGAAAAAATTGAAGCTACTTGCATTGATTACTGACAAGAAAATGTTCTCGGCAGTGGAGTTGAAAGTTGGTGTGTCAGGGAATATGTGGGAGTTAAATGGTATTTTTCGAACTGCCACTTGCATGTGTAAACGGGAATAAACCTCAAATAAAATTATCGATAATTGCAGAAATTCTAGTTATCACAAAAGGTCAGAATCCAGAAGGTTCAGAATCCAGTCTTAAAGTACCCATGATTTTTTTTATGTCGATTGCCTTGCGGCTCTATAGTCCAATAAATCTTGGATCATTATTTCCAGAATTATTTTGGATTCCACCAAAGTATGAAGGTTTATATACCCTTTGATTTTCCGTTTGTTATGCATGAAAATAATCATTTGCGACCCTATGAAGTATATACAGTATAATATCGATAATCCGGACACCACATGTTTCGGCGGTGTTCGGATTATCGATGTGTCCGGATTACCGACTAGTAACAACAACATATAATTTTGTAAATTTAAATCATTTATAAAGGGCGTTTATTAGATAATAACTTGTTATCTTGGGTAAACGAACTCAAATAAGGCAAATATCACGTGTTCGACCATTTTAAGACTGGGAGCAGTTTTTAAGTGGACAAGTCTCCACCTAAAATTGTGCCATAGGTACTTTATCAACAGAAAGAAAACTAATAATTCCATATTACCTCAGAGCTTTTCATGGTGGAGGGTATAAAAAGTTCGTCCCGGCTGAACTTTACGCTTTTTAATTTGTTGATATTAATTTGTTGATAAGGTGAAGAAGATATCACTGAACATACCTACCATAATTATTTTCCCAATACCTAGAAAACACAAAACCGCGTGCGTTCGATATTATACTGTGAAACAACTGCCAACTTTTGGGAGATGATATATCTTCGTTAAACTCAAAATTTTGCTTTTAAGAGATTTTTTATAACACTTGTAGTTTTCGTGAAAACCGGCCCAGTATCGAAGCCGCCCCATGTTACCATAAATCCATTTTATATCCCATAACGAAATATCATCAAGCATAACTCTTTAACTGTAATTATTTCAGAGAAATCTTCTACACAACCTCAAGGACACCAAGCAAGTTAACCTTTACCTTTACAAAATCACATATCTCAAATTCCATGAAAAGCAATAACTTTTCTCTGACTTCATTTGTTTAAATCCAGCAGCAGCAACAAAGTCAAAAATAACAAAACATTTTAGAAAATTACATTTTGTAGAGAAAAGTAATGATGTGTAACTTTATGACACTCACAGATGAGGCGTTGGATGAACACAAAAGGGGGTGCAAAAATTACAAATCACACAACAAACACGTAAAGCAAGGTAAGCACAAATTTTAGGCAATGCTTGAATTTGCCATACTTCGTATATTTTGGTTACTAACACAGCAAGCCAGTTGTTAGGGATAACCCCATCAAGCACCTTCTCTTAACAAACACATATCGACAAAATACCCAAGAACAAGTTTATTATGCATGCTACAACATTGTTGTGTTTAAGTTCAAATCATGTTAAAATTGTATATTTTCACATAGGCAAATATGTATATACGTTGAAGTAAGACACCCACTCACACACATACACTAGTCGATCGATCTGATTTACCATCACTACTGTATTGTAGCATTTTATGAACAACAACAGCTGTATATGTTGTTCTAAGGATTTGTTCAGATGTTTAGTCAGTCGTTAAGTTTATCATGTAAAATGTTATTGATGGTTATGGTGGCTGTACTTTTCATACGCTATGCAAGAGCATTATCATAATCGTTATCCTCATCATCTAGACCGATATATTTATGTGTGTCAAATGTGTGGTATGTGGCTTTTGACAGTAAGGCATTTATTGCTTGGATATATTTCATACCGTTTTAAAAGGGTTGTGTTATTGGGAATTCATTTACGATATATGTTGGAATATTTTAAAGTTTAATACAAACATGTAATGGACTGAAATACGGACAAAAGCATTTATAATTTCCACCACAAATAAATCTTCATAAACATTGGTGCACATCACTAATCGAGGTTCAAAGATAATTTAATGATATTCACAGAGAATCTAAAAAATAAATTGATGCCAACATCATAATTAACCTAAACTTATTGATACACACCCGAAATATCAAGATATAACTTTAAACTAATAACACCTTCAATAACCCCATTTCTATATTCGTACATATCTACGAGATATGTATCTCAAAAGGCAATAACAATAAAACTGATCCGCATCTTAGCAGCAAAAATAATTTTAATTTACGTTTTGCCTCTGGTTTTGCATAATAATTCAATTAAAATATTCTTAATTTTCAAGTGAGAAAAATATTGTGGCCTATTATGAAGTCTCTCTCTATACAAGTTCAAAACCACTAACCACCTCTGCCATACACTTCAACAATTCACATAGTTTTAATTAATTTTTATAGAAATTATACTAAAGTGTTTATTGGTTTCAATGCCGAGCAGTTAGTCGAACATGAAAATATTTCCTAGATTTTCAAGTACACATACTTTAGTGTGGTATACAAAGAATACTAATTGCTCATATTAAGAGGAAAATTTATTAAAGCTCTATAATTTTTGGAGTTATTCTTTAAGTACACGAGTAGGTGTTAATTAAGGAATATTAGTTATAAATTGAATTCAAGTACATGGCTTCAACTGAAGTGTGATTATTATCTCAAATGGATGTTGATAAATGATGAAAAGACACAATTATTAATATTGTCAATATTCATGGAAATGTTTAAGACGTATATGAAGTGTACTATTTTTTTCTTTATTAAATGAAATTAATTGTAAACTTCCCTCGGTGATTTTGTTTTCATTTACGTATGTATTACAAAATCAATATATATGTAGACAATGTAGGTGTGAATACCCGCAACAAAATTCACCATAAGTCTCAATAAAGGCTTATAAAGGCCATGTTGTTTAGTTCCTTATAAAATTTCATAGAAATGCATGCAATATATTTGGTATAATTAAAGGAATTATTACTTGGAATGCCGTATTTGTTCAGTTAAGTGGAAATTATGAAATGAACATTTCTATGAACGTTGTGCTCGTCACCGCAGTATTGTGCAAAACTTCGATTGCACAAAAAGACTAATTAATAGAAGATTCCAACGGATTGTGAAAGAGGAGCTAAAATAGACGAAAACAAGTAAGTATCAGTCAACTATGCTGACGGAGATATACCCTCAGCCTCAGACAAAAAATAAGCAAACACACCAGATAATTGACATATACCAAAAATTTTTAGCAACTTTTTAGCATACTTTTGATTCAGGGAAAACTCTTAATATTAAATTACGTTCAATTAAAATTGGAAGAAATTTTTGAAAATGTTGGGTGTTATCTTGCAAATATGTGTTTTGGAGCTTTTGGGCCATTATCTCAGTACAGTTGTAATAGGAACCGTAAAAACAACCTTCTTCACTATATTTCAAATAGATTCCAAATGAGTCCTCAAACTGCCCTTTTCCAAAATTTTGAGTGGGATGTACCCAAAGGACGGGACCGATATAGTCCATATTCCAAGCTGTTACACGAATGGATGAAGTAATACAATGTGCAATGTTGGACTAATCATTAATCTATGGTGATCGGATTTTCCATTTTAGTTGTTGCCGTTAGGGTTTCTTCGAAATTTTAGGTCATTATCTCAGGAAATATGGACTTTCGCTCGAAAAAATTGTACCGTCTTAAAGGAAACGCAAAGAAAACCTGCTGAAAAGAATTCAAAACGATCCCAAAGGACTTCTTAAAATTCACTTTTTCCGAATTTAGTGTGGATTGGACCGATATAGTCCATATTTGAACCAGATCTATATCTGGAAGCGTACCCGAAAGGGGGGACCGATATGACCCATCTTCGAACTTATACTAAGTTTGGGCAAAATATTCGACAGTTACCGTGCACTCCTGCCATAGGGGCTTTTTTTACAGCTTTTGGGCCATTTTCTCAGGAAGTATGTACTGGACCCTGGAAAAGCTTGTACCATCGTAATGGGTTACCAAAAAATCAAAGCGATTCGAGAACAACAAGGGGCCTATTCTGTAACTTTTTAACAACTTTACTCATTGTTCATTTTACAACAATTTCATTTGTTTGTTTTGTATTTGTTACAAAAACAAAAGAAATTTTAATAACTTTTCAATCGATGAAAGTTATAGAATAGGCATACAGGTCTTAAACTTTAACTTTCCGACATTTTGTGTGGGAGTTACCTGAAGGAAAGGACCGATAGAGTCCATATTAGGGATACGCAGTGAAATGCTATACTCGGTTTTTCGATCATTCGGGTTTCGTAAAAAAACTTGAAACCCGATTTTCCGTTAGTCGATTATTTGGGAGTATTCGAAAAGTCGACTTTCAATTAATTGTTAATAGCCGAGAACCGATTATAATCGGCCATTTTCGTAGATGCTTTCCGTGATGGTTATATGTATAAAAAAGTACCGTCAATTATGCGGTGCACCCAATAGTCAACTACGACTAATAATCGACCACGATTAATAGCCGGTTGGTTTACTACGAATAATAGTTGACTGTCTGTCTTCCGAAAGTCGGTTAATCCGGTTTTCGCACATTTAATAGTCGACTAGGACTTTTAGAAATTTTACGGCTAATAACCGATTAATCTATTAACCGACATCGATTTTACGTAGCCCTAGTCTATATTGGAACCCCATCTAAGTTTCGTAGAAATTTTACGATGTGCAAAGTAAGGACCAAATCGGTTACTGTCTTCGACAGTTATAGTGCTCACCATTTTAGCGAAAAGGTTTGCAATTTTGTGGGAGGTAACCGAAGAGTGGTGCCGATTTATTACGAAAAGCATATTTTGTATCCCTTTGTTCTTTGCAATTTGAAAGTCCTTTGAAATGTTAACAGGATGAGAAAACGAAAAATTAACAATGCTATATATAGGATCAGACGTATACAGTCGGATTCATGTGTAATGGATGATTTTTTTTTAATTATCGGACGTTGTTGTACAGTATCGCCAACTTTTTCATATTGGTCTCAAAGTCCCTCAGATTCAGTTAATCTTGTCAATCTGTCAACTGCGCTATCCTCTCATGTGGTTCGGTAACAACTGAAGACTCTAGTCAGGTTTTCTGCCAACAGGAACGGATCGACTAGCAACAGCAATTGCCTAGGACTTTGCGGTAGGCAATATCCTGAAGCATTTGTAACTAAGCGCTTTGAATGTATGCCATAAGATTGATAATGACAATTAAAGACGACAAAGTTAGTGACTGACCTAAGGGTGCATTATGTTGGGATGCAAGTGGTCTCAGCTTGAAACCTGTTTGTTCGCCGTGTTATACATAGTGTGTATAGTATTCTCAACCCGTTCCATGTCTCTCTAGTTATTACACAAGATGAAATATCAATCCGTTGCTTTTATTGCACAAACTTCAGCTCGGAGCACAGCTATCCAATAAAAATAATAAATACCCGCATTTTCGCAGTGCCACAACATTTAAACAATAAGATCCTAAATTACTAAAAAAAAATTATGTTTTGGAAGTTTATATACATTTTTTTCTTTTCCTGTATGGCATTACAATAAAATAAGTTCGCAAACAAGAGATTAAAGAGATGCCAAGATAAGCGAAAGCTTCGCCATGTTCAATCATATCCGTTAAATGATATCTATCAGTTGGGTTCTTTATGTCGGTCGGTTATTTTATATTTGCATTGCAAAACAACAACAAAAATTATGAGTAATGATATTTTGCCATCTTTGAACCAGGCACACTTCTCTATGCAACTGTCATATAACATACATAACTTCTGCAAAATTTAGAGAAACCTACAAAAAATACACACCTCTAAAAATGCTATGAAAACACCTGTCCAAACATATGCACAACCAGCTAAAAGGTCGTTTTAATGCCAATTTGAATACGTATGGATGTAAGGTGATAGGGGAGGTATAACGGGTGTGTGTGTTTTTTAGGATGTCACCAAGCCATAAGTTGTGCGAGCGAATTCCCCGTTTGTTGGTGATTTCTTTTTTGCCTCGCTATTAGTTCCACGGCATCAGAAGAAATGGAGTCACTTTGTTTTTTTCCGGTAGCTGATTTGATAGTTTGTTCCATGATATCACATGTTGTTTTCTAGCATAAATTGAATCATAAACATTGAAAAACCAAACAACTACCCTGGCATGCTGTTGATCAAAACAAAACTACCAATTTATGAGAATTTTGGTTCGGTAGAACACAGTTTACATTTTGCTGGTTAATTTGCTAGGCTAATGGAGTCATATGAAGAATCACAAATGCTGGAAAATTTTGTTCAATATTTACCGTAATATATTTTCATTTATACAGCTTATGGAAAAAGTGAGAAAACTATTTTAATGTAGTTTCTTCAATGTGGGGAATCAATATTATAAGTTGTATGCCATGATAGAGATACCAAAAATAGTAGCAAGTTAACATTGACGACTCCCGTAAATGTTTTAACAACAGCGATTAACTAACCAGCACATTGAATATAGGAAATTTGTAAGATTGGTGGCGTCGTTTTTATTGGGATAGCTAACACAATTTTGTTTTTTTCAAAATAGTTTGGCTTAATCCCATTGTTGTCCTCTTATTTTTTTAAAACAACTAATTTATTAGTGGAAAAAGGTTGGCATTGTTCGCCAAGGGGTAAGGCAGGGAAGACTAGTTTCGATCCACGCCACTGGATTTCATCAGTTCCCTTGTTTCTTGTTTGTGGATATTCTCCACCGAAGTTATTTTTCAATAACATCTTCAAAAAGAAACTTTTTATACCCAAACATCAATCGTCAGCTCGAAGTATAAAGGTGAACAAAGAAAAAACTTCAATGAGAAGTTTTTCTTGGCAACCTAACACAACTCCGACGAAAGTGTTTGCGGAACAAACCAAACGTTTTCCCACTGCTATGTGTCGGCGAATTTCGACGAATGCACATAACAAAATGTGGTTGGTAGCTTATCGCAGCCAACCATACAAACGGTGCGAGTGTTTCTCAAATCGATCATTGGTGGCGTCGGGATAGCTAATACGATTTTGTTTTTTCGAAATAGTCTGGCTTAATCCCATTGTTGTTGTTTAATTATTTTAAAACAACAAATTTATTAGTGGAAAAAGTTTGGCATTGTTCGCCAATAAATTAGTTGTTTTAAAATAAGAAAACAACAACAATGGGATTAAGCCCGACTATTTAGAAACAACAAAGTTATAGGTAATTTTTACTGTGAAGGTACTGATATAATTGGAAAGAATCAGGCCGACATTACCGTCTAACAGAAAGTGTGATGAAATTGGAAAAAGTTGCAATACCTTGGCTGTGGGATTGTGGTTAGCAGAATCCTTAAACATATCATCTTCAGACGACAACTCGAAC
The DNA here is from genome assembly GCF_047663935.1 of Musca autumnalis. Taxonomy (NCBI): domain Eukaryota; kingdom Metazoa; phylum Arthropoda; class Insecta; order Diptera; family Muscidae; genus Musca; species Musca autumnalis. The sequence goes on from NW_027412000.1 coordinate 284,346, forward strand.
AAAAGATATTTATTTCAACATGAATCTGATGAGAGCACATGTCTGCAGGCCAGGTTTACCATAGTCTTTTTTCTTGGCAATAGCTTTCATTCGGGCTTATTGCTAAAAACTTTAGAGGAAGAGGTGGACGAAGAAGGGAGAATTTTCTTATCACCGAAATATGTTTTTAATGTGCACTATTAAACTGCATTTCTGAGAAAATGTTTAAACTTTTCGTGGGTACCCGAAGGATGGGGCCGATATAGTTCATATTCGGCCGATATAGTCCATAATCTATGTCTGGATGAAATATTATGACGTGCAAAATTTGAATGAAATCGGTAACTTTTTGGAGAGATAGCGTGCACAACATTTTAACTTAAATTTTTAAACGTGTGTGGGGGATGTACCCGAAATGGGTACATTAGTGCGAGATTTAGGTTATTTTGTAGGATGCGCAGCTCCAGTTTTTGTGGATAGCTACTCCAGTGGGTGACCAGAGGTCCATCCTGAAAACAAGAAGAGCAGAGAAGGAATAGCGGAACTTTAAGGAAGACGGCTGTGGAAAGAGGGTTGTGGACAGAACAGCTATCGATGGATGGAAAGAGGTTAATCAAACTTAGGTGGGGAAGAAATAAATCAATTAGCATCTCTAAAATCTTCAACAGTGCGAAAACTTCTGTCTGGAAAAAAGTTTCAATTGTCGCTAAGTTTGTATGAGCATTTAGTGTTTAGTTCTTCACATTACATATCTGCCCTTGTTCCTTCTTCCATCTTTGACCCATAGGTGAAGATGGTAAGGCTACCCGGTATTGGTATGTACTGCTCGTACTCATTCCTATAAAAGAAAACATTTATAAATAAATGACCTTCGTCCTAATAAGACAACAGCAAATAAAAATTCACAGCAGAACCCGGCTGAGGTTGGAAGCTGGGACCTCTCCAGCAAACAGACAATGTCGCCGACAACTTAGTTTTCTAAGCCACTGCCAATCAATAAAATTTCCGAATTGGAAGGCATTACAATTCATGAAGGAAAAACACCTTCGATTTGTACATGTGTGTGTATTGAAGAATGATTCTAGGAAGACCAGAGACACTAGGTTGACTTGATAGTAAAAAGGCTTCAAAAATACTTCACAACTGCAAATTTGCAATAAGTTTAGTACATATACAAGTTTTCAAGCTCATCCTTTGTCTAGTACCACATCTGATATGCCTAATGAGCTGAATTAACCACCAGCGAAACGATCGTAGCATATTGGTTGGATGTGTGTGGACTTCGCTAGATATCACTTTTTAATACAAATTTATTAGGTCATGTTAGCTCAATTAATTCAATTAAAGTAAACGGTTTCACCCCCCTCTGTGACTCAGCTCAACCTGGCTACCTATACGTTGCAGTGCGTTTGCATGCCAAGCCGTGAATGTCGCCCCATATTTAGTTCCCTTAGCCTCAAAGCACATTCTAATGCCTGCTGCTGAACCTGAATATCCATTGACCTAATATACGGTACATTATTCAAGGTCGCCTGAGGAGTGTTTGTTCACTGTTCCAACAATGAGAATTGATATATAACCCAATAAAGTCTCATTTGTTCCTTAGACAGCGTCCCTTTTACATCTCAGTCGAGTGCTACCTTTACATGTGGGCTATAGATAAATTTGGATCTCTCTCCCCACCATTAGGTTTGTAAGCGATAGGGATTATGTTGTCACTTATGCGGGGTAGTACAGTTCCTGGCAAAGTGATATTCTTACAGTTTAACGGCGATAGTGTTCGTTGGAAGATCAATGAGATCGTGGATTTAATGAGTCGAAAAATAAACAACATTTGCACATTTCGTAGTTGTGATGGATACAACGTACGGCGCAAGAATCGCACGAGAGCTGGAGACGTGGACTTGCAGCCCTATCGCACCAGTCTGAACAGACTTCGCTTAAGCTCGACTCTAGTGACCCATTCTTGTAGAGTGGAACCGAAATGAAAACAAGTAAGAAAAGCGATAAGTTCGGCCGGGCCGAACTTTTTATACCCTCCACCACGAACTGTATTGAAGTGAATAGGAACAATTAGTTTTATTTCGTTTATGAAATTACTAAACTTTTTCTTTTATTGCAGGAGTAGTACATATATCTGAACTGATAATACTCCCTTCAAAACAGCTAATATGGGGAAACATTTTTGTTGTTTCCAAAACATGGGCCAATATTTACAATTTTCCGAATTGAGCGAAATACATAAAATTGGGCAAAACCGACTAGACCTAAACCTAGATATTCTGGATTTGGATAGTTAACAACATCGGGAGCGCCGTTCTATGGAGGCTGTATAAAACGTTAACCTGCACCGATAAATTTCTGGAGGAAAATTTCGTAACTCCAGCGAAGACTAAATACCAAATTTTAGTTATTTCCATTGAATATTGTGGCTAAAACTTTCAAAATACCGAAAATTGGGAGGGATCTTTCTATGTGGGCTATATAAAAACATGGAACAATACCGGAAATTTTCAGGGCGTGGACCTATACCTTCAAATTTCCGAGGGAAAGTTTTATACACCCAACGAAGACTAAATAACAAATTTTTCAAAATATCTTAAAGTGACGCGTACTATATAAGAGGGCTCTACCAAAACGTGGACCTATATATAAACAAAATTTGGTAGAAATATTTTGTAGCCTCTGGAGACACAAAATGTCAAATTGCAACCAATTCGGTGGTCAAATGGGACAAATATCCTTAAATTTCCTTAAAACGACGACGCGTCACTCGTCACTTTGTATGGGTGCTATACGAAAAAGTGGACCTACATAGCCCGCTTTCAATACCAAAAGTCCTACATACATACGAGTATAATAGATTTTACCAAAATTTCATCCACCTACTTCAATCCGTTCGGAAGCTAGAGTGATTTCCACAGACGGACAGACGGCGGACATGGATGGACTATATCGATGTAGAATTGCACGCTGATCAAAAATATATATAGATTGCCGGGTCTACAATGATTATTTCGAGTAGTTACAAACGAAATGACAAACTTAATATACCCCCCATCCTATGGTGGAGGGTATATGTATACATATGAGCTACTCGATATTTGAACTGTGAAGGAGGACGTTCCCACCAGGACCTGGAGTAGACCGCCATAGCTCTCTGATATATCCATCGTGTAATCTGACTAATGGCGTGACCCGACTTGATAACATCTGAAGCAGTACTTTTTTAACCATGGGAAAGTCAGTTGACAAATGTTTCGGCAGCATATAGAAATTTCCGAGACTATCGACTCTAGCGACACTAGGGTCAGAGAGTTCACATTGACTGTCGAATGGTTCGTCAGTGAACAAGGCGGTAAAAATGGCTGAGCATCTGAAGTGTTGCAAAATAGAAATTGGTAGTAAAATGTGGACAACGGCTAAGGTATTTTCGAATCCTGGGAAAAGGTATGATCAGACTTCCGTCCTATTACTGGAGAGGTGAGCGGGTTATTTTAGCCGGCAATACATTGAGCACCTGATAGCAAGCAAGTGAGGAGAAATGCCGTCGAAAAACCACCACATTTTAAGAAAGGTTATGTTGCAGAGTTTGGAATATCAAACAATGTGCGTGGAATTGACGGAATTTCAATGGTGCAGCTACAGCACTTGAATGACGTAGGTATGACACCACGAAATATATGTGTCTCCTGTCCACATAAGTGATAGGCATTGAATGCAACCTCCACGTCTTCGTTGGTAAACTTATATAAAGATGGAAAGATCTTGCCGGTGCGTCGGCACGTCATTTTTCTAAACAATCATAGTTAAAACAGAGATGTTATGCGCTTACCGAAAAGAAAAATGCTAACTGTTGGAATTTATGCAAATTAAATTTATTGTCGAGGGATTTATTTACGCCTTTAAGTATCACTAAATCTCGGCAGAGAATAATATTTAAATTTATTTGTTGCTAAATTTATAGACCTTCCCTTTAAACTTTGTGGCACACACGTGAAATTTGAATTTTGAAAATTTGATTCATGAGTTGCTTATTATATATATTCACACGTTGTGTTTGTGTGTTTCTGTGTGCGTATACATTACGTATTCAATTAAATAATGCTCACCCGCCACATAGGCATTTTTTGGTCTATGGGGATTTGGTCATAAAGTAATTGTCTTTGGGTTTGAGATGATCATGACATCATAAATTCAATATTCGTTAAATGTCAGAAAAGTTTATTCACTGAAGAGTAAAGCGAGATAAATGTGATAATTAGGCAGGTAGCTAATTTATTATATTGGAAATTGTTAAAAATGTAATATAATATTTTTAAGTTGTGAATTAAGGAAGTAATGTGGACTTCGTATATGAATTGTAAACACGTCAATAGCTTAACCACGACATCTACAATAGTCCCAAAACATCTCCCAAAAACATCAAAAATTTTTTGATCAATATTCGAATATTACGACGGAATTTTACACCATAATATACATAAATAATTGGTAACGTTTACAGTCTTAAACGAAATTTTGCAATATTAAAGGTACCGCTAGATACCAGAGGACATTCTTATACAAATCCAAAGAAGCATATACGGTACACTTATGGTAATTAAATAAGTAAAAAAGTATCAGTCGGCTTTGCCGACAGATTTATACCCTCAGCTTTTCAGAATTTTGTGGCCCTTTTTGAACATTTTAATGTGGATTAGGATTAAAGTTCAAAAGTGTTGCGGTGGAGGTACTTGAAGGAATGGACCGACATAGTCCATTATGGAAATGGATCTTATTTTGGGATTGGTATCTTTTCGAGCCCACTAGTCAATTTTGTGGGTCATGGTATACATTTTGGACCAGTATGCCAGGAATCACGGACTTGTCGACCGAAAACATAATATCGCTGTAAACAGGATCAAAGCAGACGCTAAACTGCACATAGACACAAATGCTGAACTTCGGTGGGGGAGGGTCATTTTTGAAGTTAAACTAAATTTGGACAAAATATTAGGAGATTCAAAGTTTGGGCCAAATTGGTTGCCATTTTTTAAATATTGGGAAAAAGTAGCGGAAGTTGTGGACCGGTATTCCCCATCTTCAAACTGAAACTAAGTGTGGACAAAATATAACGAAGGCCAAATTTTGGACTAAATTAGTTGATTAGTTCGACAGTTATCGTGTTCTTCATTCACTATATATGTTGCCATAGGGGTTTTTACATTTTTCGGGCGGTTTTCTCAAAAACTATGGACTTTCCCCTGAAATAACTTTTACCATCGTTGATAAGGCTGCGAATGCAAGTTGCTTCATCAGAAATCAAAGTGATTCGAGAGCAGGCCTTAAAGTGAACTTGTCCGAATTTGTGTGTAGGAGGTACCCGAAGGAGTGGATATATATAGTCCATATTCGAACCTGATCTATATCTGTTAGATATATTAGGATGTGTTAAGTATGGACCAAATCGGTCACTCCCTTCAAGAGTTATAGTGCACACAATTTTTCCGAACCTTTTCGAACTTTTGTGACCCATCTTCGAACATAAACTAAGCTTGGACAAAATATTACGAAGGCCAAATTTTGAACCGAAACGGCAGATCCCTTCGAGAGTTATCTTGCGCTCCAACCACTATACACGGTGTCATAGGGTTTTTCGCACCTTTCAGGCAGTGAATACAAATTGTTGCAGCAAAAATCAAAGCGATTCGAGAGCAGATCCTAAACTGAACTTATCCGAAATTTTGTGTGGGAGGTACATGAAACAGTGGACCGATTGAACCCATATTTGGACCTTATCTAAGTCTGGTAGAAATTTCACGATGTGCAAAGCATGGATCAAATCTGCTCCTCCCTTCAAGAGTTATGGTGCGCACAAATTTTCCGAACATTTTCGATTTTTTGTGGGGGAGGTACCGGAAGGAGTGGACCAATATAGCCCATCTTCGAACTAACACTAAGTTTGAACAAAATATTACGAAAGCCAAATTTTGGACCGAATCGGTTGATCCATTCGACAGTTACCGTGCGCTCCAGCCAGCCAGACAGACAGACGGACGGACTTGGCTAAATCAACTCCAAATTGTCTGAAACGGATTTCGTTCAAACATACTTGGGGTCTAAAACCATTATTTCGACGAGGCACATTTTGCCCGTATGAAAGTGTATGTACCCTCGTGGCATAAATGCTGAGGGTATAACAAATTAAGGTCATTAAGATAATTTCAAATTTAAAGAAATTTCTCTTTAATTTTTGCTTTCCTTAACAAGATCATTAGCAAACACCAAACATACATATTTTTGTCATTTTATTTCTTTTTTATTTTCTTAAAGCTAAAGTCTTTCCAGGGATATTGCACAATTAGTATGTGACATTTTATGCGTTGGCATAAACATGTGTACAAAAGAGAATCTACTTTCCAAAATAAACGAATTTGCCTAAATAACATTCAAAAGAAGTACATTCGTGTCTTTCCACCGAAGTTTAAATGACCAAACTAGAGAAAAAAACTATAAATTAGAATCAAAGTTTAGCACTTTCGAACTTTAATTCGCAATTCACTTATGCTAATAAAATGAGAAACATAACATTAAAAAAACCGGAAGTTTCAGAAAGAAAAAAAAACGGCAACCAGCAACAAACTTTGTACTCTTTCAGAACTCTTTAACTAAACTCACGGAAACACGTCACAAATTTCAAAGACCTTTTACATTTTTTTTACATACTGAATACAAATAGACTTGCAGTTGTTTGTTGGTTTCGTTCTTTTCCTTTTCAACATTCGTTGAAAACTCAACAAAACCGAAGACCAAACATGCGTTTAGTTTTCCAGATTATTTAGATGTATTGGATATACCTCGTGCACCACCATTCCGTGGTGAAATACAAAATTTGCATAAAAATCATTAGAAAACGGAAGTGGATGTAAAATGGAGAAACTAACGTACAAATGCTGTATGATATCTGTTATACCCTACTCCACAATGTAACACCGCGGAATATTTGGCGTAGACCCCCAATGTGGTATATCATTTTTCATATCTTGACGATATAAAGCGATGTAGCAATGGGTGTCCGTCCGTGCGTGTGTCCGGCTGTCCATAATAAATTGTAATTAAACTCCAGGCCGCAATTATGGACCGGTCGTCTCGAAATTTGTTATGAAGGTCGGTTTCGGGTGGTGATGATCGTAAAATACTTAGTGGCTAAAATGGACCAAAAACAAAATTGAGAAAAATTTTAACGTACAGACTGTATCTTTATTCCTGGAAGACACATTCCATTCCAGTAAATAATATTTGAAAGAGGAACTCTTGACCTTTCCACTGATGTCAATTATGTTGACGTACGTTGTCAGATCCTAGAGTTACAACTTAATATATAAAAGGATCTCACAGTGCGTAGTGTATTATAATCACGAAAATGTCGTATTTATAGTTCAATGCTGACAAAATTTTGCACGAGGTAAGAGTTCAGGCCGAGGAAGTTGTCAATAATTTTGGATGATGATCGGATAGTATTGAGTGGGTGATATTGAAAAAGCTCTTGTGTGGAAAAATCCAAAATCCAAAAATTATTATTATTTTATTATATTATAAACACTGTTAATAACAGATGAAATAGCATTGGCTACACTGACCATCAGCTAAAAAGTTTTGTTTTTTCTATATAATAATTTCTAAAGGACATATTCCGAAAATTAGCTTATTTTAGGAAAAATTAATTCTTAATACATCCCTTGATAATAATTACGTTAAGGCAGTCGTTAAATACTTGAACTACTTCGTAGCATTTAAGTGTATTCCTTTATTTATTATTAAAGAAATATATATGATTGGTCCAAACTTTGCAGATCGTATTATTAGTATGTAAGATAGCACTCGAAGGGAGACACCGATTTGCTCCATTGTTGTACATCGGACCAGTCTTTGGCTTCCCACAAAAGGTTTTGCAAAGAGAGCAGTTTATGGATTTGCCTAGGATCGTTTTAAATTTGTGGCAACGCCTTTTGTAGTAGTTAAGACGGTTCATTTTTTCGGCTGCATCTGAAATGGATTTCATTCAAATATATTTTTGGTTGCGAGATAGTTGATGAGACACATTTTTGATCATATCAAAGTGTGTTTAGGTCGCAGCGGTAATTTTGAATAGCCTAAATTAATTGTTCGGGTGATGGCAATGCCACAGGAAACTTTATTAATAGGGCAGCAGTGCTGCCTGATCAATAGTTCTTCGGTGCTGCCAAGTCCGTGTACGAATGTGTGAAAGAGACACGAAAATGGACAGCGGGCAGAGAAGCACCAGCAGCCAACGACACTGGTTTTTTGTTAACATTCATTCTTTTTGTAACCTCGCATTGGAAAGATCATTCTTGAGAACATTAAATAAAACATTGTAAAGCCGCCCAAATTGAATTAATAAAGAATTGTCTTTGAACGGGCATACCCAGCAAACATTTGGTAAGCACATGTCATTACATTCTGCATTACCAGGTAATGAGTACTCATTACCCTCCGCATTATCAGACAGAACATATATAACAGTTAACACATAGCTAGTTACATCCTTAATTACTACTTACCTACTAAGGAATAAGTACGGTGGCACAGGGCTAGTGTGTCTGACTACAAATCCTAGGTTTGTGTGTTCAAAGCTCACCGTCGGCATGGGAGTTTTTTGTTGACAAAATTACGACGAAATGTTGATGTACATGGATGTTTTTAAACAACCTTTACTATTTGTATGGGAGGCCTAGTATGTAGTGTGTTTGGCTACAAATCTGAAGTTCGTGTGTTCGCCACCAGCAGGGAGCGGAATAAAACAAAAAGAAAAAACAAAAAAATGTGTAGTGTTGAATTTGAATATATTTCCAACTCAATTGTTCTAAAAATAGAACATATGCTTTTTAGCTTTTTTTCGACTGTCGGTATGTGGTTAAGTATGTACTCAAAAAACATATTTAAGGAAGTACTTCCTTCCTATGACATCCCCATGTAAAAATAATGACTTTACGGCCAATTAGTAAGTAGTTACAACTGCCAAATTTTACTGAATAAAGTCATTACTTGGTAATCACTTTTTTGCTGGGTATGTTCAACCATCGAACAAAGCTGCTGACAAATTACTGTTTCAGTTTGCCGGGCAAAATAGGCTGGCGAATTTAAAACTGAAGTGGAAACTCTTCAACAGCGTGCCTCAAATTCAGTAGGAAGTTAAGGGTGCTAGTCCAGCCCCCGCGTGAACGCTTTCTGTGACAATATCCCAAAGAAGCCGGTTGCCATTGTGTGGCATTCCATTGCTGATATTTTATTGCCAGCGTATAGAGGCGGATTTCAGCGAAGACACCAGAAACACCTGCCGCTGACAGGTTTGGAAGAAGAGTCCTACCTTAGGTAAACAAAGTGTAAACACCCTCTATAGGTTGAGATTATAAGCCAATATCATTTTAGTAATGGGTAAACTTTTAAGGGTTTTCCACTTCGTGGGTAAGTTTTGACCAAAAGTTTCTAACACACAGAAATAATGTATTGGCCAAATTTCCTCCACATCCTGTCTATCCGTCCATCTTTCCGCCTGTAAGGTGTCCATCAAAATCCTGTAATTACTCTAGAGGTAGCAGTGTAGAGAAAGCAGTTAAGGTGGATCTACGACCATTTTGACCAAAATCAACCTTTGGTACCCTCCCCACATTTGGATTAAAAATGCGAATTCGTGGAGCTATAAGAAGATATATAATTTCAGGTGTAATTTACCAGCTGAGTTTATTCCGACTCCTTATCCTAATGGCTGAAATTTGGTATTTAATATTTCTTGGGCTACAAAACTCTCTTCCAGAAATTTGTCTTTACAGTTTCATGTTTTGATATACCCTCCATAGAATGATAATCTCGATTTTCGTTATTTTTTAAATATATAAACCACAAACTTCACCAGAAAAAGCAAACATTTGTTGTTTAGTCTCCCTCGGAGGTCTAAACTATTCCTGTTAAGAATTGTTGGAATAGGTTCACGTTTTGATATAGCTCCCATAGAACAGTACCAATTTATTTTCGTTATTTTAAAGTTTTGGCGTCGTTATCCCACCGGAACCGCAGAGATTTGGCATTAAGTCTTCGTTAGGGTTGTAAAATATTTCGGCGGAGAATTGTATGCATAGGTTCACATTTTGTTACAGAATGTTATCTTCCGATCGAACTCCATGTAATTTGTCATTTTAGACTACCCGTAGTCACAAAACTTCTCCACTTAAAACTTCCAACATAGGTCCACGTTTTGGTATAGTGCCCATATAACGGTACCGCCCGATGACCGATGACCGAACTATCTGTAAATTGCATTCACGAAACTTCCCCTCCATAACCGATATCGGTATTTTGACAGAACTTTTTTGACAGGACTACACGCTATTTGACATTTGAGGTCCTTGCAGCCACGAAACTTCTCCAAAAAAAATTTGTAGACACCGGTCCATGTTTTGGTATAGCCTCCATATAAGGGTACATCCCGATAATCAATATTTTGTGGCTTTAACTCCATTTACCCGTAATGTGATATTTTAAGTTCCCTACAGTCGCAAAACGTCTCCACCAAAAATTCTTAAAATAGGTGCATGTTCTGGTATAGCTTCCTTATAACTGTACCTCGTTATTTCAGATATTTTGAGGATTTTGGTTACATTTTTAACCAAACTGGCAGTTATTTGACATTTGAGGCTACTAGTGGTCACACAACGACTCCACCACAAATTGTCAACATACTCGTATGTTTTGATATAACCTCTGGATTTATAACATTTTTAGAAACATTTTCTGACCTAATTTAGGTATTTGCGGTATCCGTGGCCGAAAAACTTCTCCACCTGAAATTGTGGACAGGAAAGGAAATTGAGAACTCAGAATATTTTATGGTCGAGGGTTAAAAATGTCCGCCCGGCCGAACTTAACGATATTTTACTTTTTGGTATTTCTACGTTCATTTTGACAAGGCTATAAGGTCATTGTCCACCTAGGTAGAAAGACTGTATAATAAGTCCTGTACCATATCATTTAAAGTCAACCAGAACCATTATTTTATATTTTCCGTCACCTATGTAATCCAATCCAAAAGCAAACTCCACTTTTTCGACAAACCACATGCAAATATTTCTACTTCCCATGGTGTAGATTTTAAACTAAACTTTTTATTAAAACATGCAATTTATTTCGCGAATAAAAACAACAACAACAAACTTAAAAGTGAATAAAGTGTTCTAATTATTTTCTGAACCATAAATGTTAACGCATGGGCCACACCAATACCAACAATAACCACAACAGCAACACAAACTAAAACCAAAGAAAAGTTGTTTTTAATGTTTATCATCAAATGGCTTTTTTGGCTATAGTTGCAACACCTAGCTGCAGAACTTTTATTTGGCCTCATAATTAAAGAGTGCGTTAACGAGTTTTGAGCACTGACCTCGCTACAAATTTTTAAAATGGTAGAATTTAACAGAACAAGAACAATAGGAAGAACTGTTGTTAAAGTTTTTAGTAGAAATAGAGTTTTTTGTTATTGTTGGTGGAGGTTAGACAATGAAATGTGTTTGTGGGGTTTAGAGCAATTAAAAGGTGAAATGATTAAAAACAAAGATTTTCCTCGGACATTTTCAAGGAGACAAGAGGTGACATGTGAAAATCGTTAAATTTTACATACTGATCCTTTTTTAATTCGGAATACCAAGTAGAAGATTTATGATCTAAATTCGGCTTATGGAGAACTATATATCCATCCGAGACACCTAAGTAGTCTTGCTAATACCCATTTTTAGCGCATTTATGAATTATGAACAATTTTATTTATTTATGCAAATTATTAAATTCAATTTAAGAGAAACTTCTTTCTATTTTGTGTCATATTTAGAGACACAGACACACAGAAATACCCAACTGGATACCTCAGAAATTAATTCCTATTCGTTATAATTTCCATCTCATTTATTTCATTTACAGTTTGGCTTTAGCAACGACTAGACTTTTCATTCGATTAATTGGAGTAGGTCAATTGTGGCAAGCAGCAAGTCAAGCTACCAGGTCATTCCACATCAATAGACCACATTACCACCAGCAGAGTTGAGCAGAGTCAATTGCTTTTCTGTGTTCATAGATAACGAAAGTACTGTTTTGCCTTTGGTCCATTTGTGTTTAGGACATTCTGATTTTATGTTAATTTGTAAAAATAAATCCCACAAGAACTCGTTTCTACTATGTCTGCGTACATAGAGACATAAAATTCGAATACCATGAATTTAATTATAATTCAGTCATATTTAATCTCAATAGTAAGCAAGCAATAATAGCAACAGTAACATCTACAACAAAATAGAAAGCATAATTTTTTGTGTTGCTTTGATTGAAAGCTGGGAGTCCGTTGTCAAGCACAGGATTGATGTTTGCCCCCTAATGAACTCACAGTGTTGCCAAAGAAACTCTGATTGATCAGGATTAAAAGGTGTCAAAGACATTTTAACAAATGGCCAATAAAGAAGAGCTTTTGTTAAAAATCAATTAAACTTCTTTTCACTGTACGTACCTGTAAGGAAAGTTACGGTCTGGTGACACTGAATTGTCATTTATGTTGGCGTTTCGTTGGTAAACACTGTTAATTGATCGAAATTCAGACAATTTTCAAAGGATTAAAAGGATCTAAGCTTTATCTTTTGATGATGCCTTAAGAGTTGAGAGTGGTAAATAGCATGGCTTTTGTCACGCCAGATTTAAACATCGCGATATTCATAAAGAAAGTGGCTACCAACAAATCAAAAAACAATAAACCAAGTTCTTCAGCTTATGTAAAAGGGAAGATATTCATCGAGTGTTGTGGATCACTTTCTTGTTTATGTAGAGGTGCGCACGCACGTCGGAAATAAAGAACGAATACACAGAACGCAGAAGATGGATATCGTAAAACTGGATTCACAACAGATTGTCAAAGCAAATTCCACTCAACTTATCGAAGTTCTTAATGACATTCTTCGGCATCATAACATGTCGACTAAGAGGAAAAATATTGTGTTGTATGTTATGGATACTTCTATTGATCACCATCGGAGAACTCTTGGTACAAGCAGGAATGTCGTGATGCTATCGAAGAGAAGAATGCAGCTTATTGGACTGCTCAGTAGCGCATAGGGTTGTATTGGTGGAGTGAGAAGATACGTCTATTCAGCAGGAAAAAAACGAGAATTGAATGCATACCTTTATAAAACATAAGGAAAAAAGGAGAATTGAATGCATACCTTTATAAAACATAAGAGGTCTCGACCGCTATTATCTGGGTAAAAATAATAAGACAGCAGGGGCCAGTTGATCCGTTCAAGACCGCAGGTTACAATCTGATGAGTTATAAGCCACAGGTGGTAAGCATCACTTGGAGGGAGGAACGAATACTCAATGAATTGATATCCCAAAAAGGAAATCCAATCATTGGGCCTGATTTATCACTTTGGCGAATAATTGTCTGGAACATATTCTGTTAGGAGAAAAAGTATACCCAATCATTCGATAACCTTTATTGGGACTGTATATAGATTCCGCTAGAAATTGTGATTTTTATCTATGGGATAATCGAATACTGGCTACACATCTGAAATCACATCATAGCAAAGGGTATTCTAAAGGCATTTTGAAAGATTGTGCTTTAATATCGGAGGCCATTATTGAGTATTAATATTTCTGACAAAGAAAGGTCCCTAAAATAGCTTATAAACTGATAAATAAAGTTCAACCTGATTTTAAACTTTTGCTTAAAAATTCAATTTAAGTTGACTAGTGCTGCGATACGTGATTTATGATCTCTGTTATGGCTTTCATTTAAGCTTTTAATAAATAAAAAAAATCACAACACAAATATGCCTAGAAATTTACGGACAAGCAAACAAGTGTGATGGCAGCGCAACTACTCAAGAGGAAAAGTAAATAGGTTTATTGACATTAATTCGCTTTGGCATTAATTCGCCTGTATTGCCACTGTGCGAATAGTAGCTATTCCTAGACACACTCATACACACACCTACACAGTATCTCTATTGAAAATGATGTTAGAAAATTGTAACCGTGACATAATTAGAAAAATAAATTTGTTGTATTTCTTATTTTATCCAATACACGATGTTGTAGCTACTGTTGTTGATGGTAGTTATTGGTGTGGTTGCTGTTGTTATCGTCATTATCATCATACCCTCACGCTGTTTTCGTTTACTTTCTGCCATTAACACGTTCACGTAATTTCACTAAAGTGAAATGATAATAGACCATGGCATCGGATTCCATTGGCGTGCAATGTACCTGGGAAATTCAGTAGGGATGTCAATGAAATCTTTTTTGGGGTTTCTTGGCAGATTATTCTGCACCACAGTGTTCAGATCGTACTGCACCACAGATAACATCCCCTGTCGGACTTTTATCAACCAGTTGACAAAATGTTTGATAATCAATGGATTATTTGTAGACTGACTATAAAGTGGTTGAAAAGTCATATGGAGAGCAACCACTTTGAACACAAAAAGTGTCGACAATTGTCCATTCCTGCACTACTTTTCAACTAACTTTAAATTGGTTGAAAAGTCATCTAGAGATCAACCACTCTGAAAACAAATACATGCACCTTCTGCAAAGTATTTATGTTTGTCGAAAAAATATGGCACAAATGTATAAATAATTCACATTTGCTTTTTCTTAATATTTTTCGTACAAATGCAGCATCCAATAATAGAAAACAGTGTTGATGGACTGAACGTAATCGTACATATTATTCATATTGTTCTGGTATAAAAAAGTAACACAAAGGAAATATACAAATTCGCCTCTTCTTCTCTCTAACAAAACATAACAGAGAGAAATAAAGAGAGGGAGAGAGAGAGAATATGTAAATGCAAAGTTAAAAAAAAACACACACACAAAAACAAAATTTGTTTTTTTTTTCAAATTATTTAAACTGACTACAAATAGGCAAAAAAAGTTAGTTTATAACCAGTCGAAAAGTAATCATCGCCTTGTAAAAGTAGTAAGTTGGCATAAGGGAAAATAATCGATAAAAAGTCACTTATATTTACAAAAAGGCTAGTTTTAAATTAACTTTAAATCAGCGTCAGTCCTTATTGGGATCATATACCGTTCAGACAGTAAGATATCCTATTATATATTGGCTTTCTATCACAAACGTTTACTTATCATCATTATCCTTTCATACCAGATTTTCCCCTTTTTCCATTAGGACAACCCTATTTGAAATCTCTGCAATCGATGCCAGGTATAACATAATCGCAGCATGTTTCTTTCTCTCTCAAAGCTATAAAACGGCGCAACGCACATATCTTAAATTTATTGAAAAAAAAAAAACTTTATAACGTAATTAATGTTAAGATGTATGTGTACTCCATGTAAATGTTGTATCCAGTATATATATAAATAAATACTTCCTTAATTAAATCTGAAGCAATTAATGGTGTCTGGGTAATTGGTTTCTCTATGTAGGCTTAAATTTCATTTTTAGGAAGTATTTAAATGAGTACAAAAATAATTTAAACAGTTCATTTTGAAATATTGTTCAAACTTTGATTAAGACAACGAAATTGTTTGTGTGACGTAGAAAATGATAGATCATAAGTAATGGCTCTGATCAGTTTAAACATTAAAAGAAAAAGTCAACAATTTCCCAGCTACATCCACGCAAGAGCCATTATATGGAAGGAATAATTAACTATGTCA
The DNA here is from genome assembly GCF_047663935.1 of Musca autumnalis. Taxonomy (NCBI): domain Eukaryota; kingdom Metazoa; phylum Arthropoda; class Insecta; order Diptera; family Muscidae; genus Musca; species Musca autumnalis. Next base: position 300,054 of record NW_027412000.1, read on the forward strand.
ATCCGTTTGTAACACATCGAAATATTCGTCGGAGACCCTATAACGCCCAAGGACATAACACCCAAAATTAATTTTGGGCGTTTTGTTGTTTTATTTATGGCGTTGTAGAAGTATCGCAAGCACACATGAACCCACAATAACTTTCAAATAAACAAGTAACATCCAAAATTTTTCTACAAATTAGAACCAATAAGATCAACAATCAATCTATCCCCAGTGGTTTTAGACGAAACATATGCAGATGATAGGGAATCCGGCGTTGCAAGCCAATCTAATCGTCAGAAAAATCTTTTATGCAAAATATGTTTTAAAAATAAAATTGCAGGTTTGCAAAATTGTGCATGCTTGTAAACCTTGTTTCGAGGAAACTCAGGAAAAACATAACGATCACAGTACGTACTGTAATGTCCACAAATTGTTGGAAACCACGTATACATTTAAATATGATTTCAGTAAGCTTATTTTTTATTTATTACATACATATATAATTCAAATTTATTTCTATATAAATCTGAATTTTACTTATGAAGTGGGAAAATCATTGATTTCGCAAAACGGACATGAAGCCCAATGGGCCTTGTATCCGCTATGGGGGCGGACTTAACGTCCAAAATCAATTTTGGGCGTTATGTCCGTTGGGCGTTAAGTCAGGTCGCCTATATTTTTTTATCAGCATAAAATTCTAATTCAATATAACCGTCCGTCCGTCTGTTTAAATCAAGATACAGGTCGCAATTTTTAAGATAGAGATTTATATTTGGAGGATTACAAAACTTTCTCCCCGAAATTTGTCAGTATGCGTCCACATGTCACTATGGGTTCTAGCCACGTTATCTTTCAAAAGTCGCTGACCTTTGGTATTTGATCTACCTTTCCGTAGAATTCCGTACTCACTTACTTGTATTATTTTGATGAAATGATTGTTTGAAACACTGTGGTCTAGATTAAACAACCTTTCTTTCTGAAATCTATTCTTTCTTAATACCACAGTTCGGGATCTTCAACGCTTTCCTAGAATATGCTTATACCCCGCTAGCCTGGCTAGAGGTAAGGATAGTTTTCATCCCTAAACCTGTCAAGGCAAGATACCCAATAACAAGATCTTATCGCCCAATAAGTTAAAGTTATTTCTTACTCAAGACAATGGAACGGAAGGTCGACACAATGATAAAGAGTAGAATCCCTAACAATAGGCTCAAATTCAAGCAAGACGCATACGTTAAAGGCGGATAAGTGGAAACCGCTTTGCACGAGGTAGTACACCATATAGAGAGAACCTTTGCAATTAAGATGTATACACTTGCTGTATGCATTGATATCAAAGGCGCTTTTAACAACGTCAGCACCGAAACGCTGATCCACTCTTCAGACGAGTTTCAGGTGGACAGGGTCCTAAGGAACTGGATCAACAATATGCTAAGGAACAGATGGATAAGGTACGGGCAATATGACGTCAAAATAAGAAGCAAAGTCAGACAAGGAACGCCACAGGGAGGGATACTATCACATCTTTGGTGGGTTACTACAATAAACAGTCTCTTAAGGACCTTAACCGAAGAAGGATTTGACCCAGTCTGCTACGCAGACAACGTTATAATACTTCTAAGGGGAAAGAATCCGAATATACTTCGCAGAAGAGCAGAAACGGCTCTCAAAATTGCATACAACTGGGCCAGACCGAGCGGTCTCAACGTTAACCCGAAAAAAATGGAAATATGTCTATATACCAGGGAAACAAAAGTGGGTAACTCCGAGGAACCAGTTTTCCTAAATAAGACAATAAATATTTCCCGCACAGTTAAATACCTAGGAGTAATTCTGGATAGGAACCTAAATTGGAAAACCCATATTCAAAAAAGGGCCGACAAGGCCCAAAGGTAATGGTCAACATGTAGAAAGGCTATTGGCTCAAAATAGGGTTTCAATCCTAGGGTGACACACTGGCTATACTGAGGCGTAATTAGACCAACATTAACATACGAGTCTGTTGTATGGTGAACAGCTATGTACAAAACATGCAATGTAAAAATATTGCAAAAAGTCCAAATAACATGTTGCCTAAGCATTAGCGGGGCAATGAGGGCCACACCGACTTGGGCTCTAGAAACAATTTTGTTTATACACCCAATAGAAATTCAGGTAAGGAATGAGGCAGCTATCGGGCTAAAGTCGATGAGCGAGTGGACTAGTAGAGACCACTAAAACATACCAAAGGTCACAACGGTGAATCTATAGACCAAATAGTATCAGACCGCATACCTGAAACTAGTGAATTAGCTTTTTGTGAAGTTTCAATACCTGTGCCAGGGGGGAGAACCGGTCTGGGTCTATATATAATGGAACCGGAAACGAAAATCTCTCTCCGACTGCCGGATCATAATACGATTCTTCAGGCGGAAGTCCGAGCGATAACAGAGTGTCTGAAGTGGTTTGACACTCACACAAAGCCTACCACTGCGAACATCCTTACGGACAGCAAAGCAGCCATCAAAACGGCAAAGACAGTAATTCAAGCGAATTTTCTTCTTGACAAGGCAATGCACTTATTTTCCCCCCAAACAACTAATACCATTCATCAGAATCGTATTTGGATGGATGGTTTCATACCAAAATATCAACATATTTCCTCAACAAAACGATTTACATTTAAATTCTTAATACTTCAAAACATTAAATATGTTAATTTATTAAAGAAAAAATTAAAGACAGTGAACGGAGATATTGGAAAACGGTAACATAATGGTTGAAATTTTTTTATCATGTACCAAAAGTAGATATTTTCCAAGAGGAAATTCGGGAGATTCCTTTTTCATGGTGGCGTAGCAATGCAAATGATTTATACCCTACACACTATGTGGAAAGGGTATTATAAGTTTGTTTTTCCGAAATTTCATGTAACACCGCGAAGTATTCGTCATGGAACCCTCATGTGGTATACCAAAATTCATATCTAGACGAGATAAAGCGATTTTGAGATGTATGTCCGTCCGTCCATAAAAAATTGTAATCACAATTATGGACCAATCGTCACAAAATTTTGCATGGAGGTCGGGTTCAGACCAGAATAGACCACTACAGTTTTTGGTGATGATCGCAAAATACTATGGGGATGAAATGGACCAAAAAACAAAATTTTTGTCCGATTTTGTAGCGGTTCTGTAGGCCACAATAATAGTCTGATCTGCGCGAAATTTTAAGTAAAGTTTGGATAGACAATTAGGAAGAAGCTTTCAATTTAACATGATGATCAGATAGCATATAGCGGTTTAAATGGACAGGAACTTTTGTGTGAAAATTGGTAAAATTTTTAAGATACATATAAATCTTCATTCCTGGAAGATACGTTCCGCTCCCGAAGGTCATATTCGGAAGTCGAATTTTCAACCTTTCCATTGGTGTCAATAATGCTGATGTACGTGGTCAGATAAAAGAGCCATATAGCCAAGTATATGCAGGGATTCCACAGTTTTAATTGGGTATAGTGTAATTATAATCAAGATAGAAGTCACTGTTATAGTTCAAAACTGACACAATTTTGCACAAGCTAAGAGTTTTAGTCAAGGAAGATGGCAATAATTTTGAATAAAGATCAGATAGTACTTTGCGGGTGAAATTGACCATAACTTTTGTAGGAGAAATATCCTTATTTAATTTTTGAAACATATTTTAATTTCTGGGTGACATATTCTGCCAAATTACGAATACGAAACATGAGAACCAATTCTTGAACTCTCATTTGATGCAAATTACATCAATGGAACGGTTATATAACGGAACTACTGTCTAAGATTTAAGTAAGTTCCTTTATTGTTTTGGTTTCTTTGTTAGGAAATACATTTACCTTGCATGCTACAAAATGTCACAATCATATTTTTTAAGTCATGATAGAGAAATTACCATTTTACAGTGTTTTATTTAACTTGCTTTGGTGTGTGTTTAGTTCAAATCTGGTAACTCATTTTTTTTTTAAATTGAGGTAGTTTGCAATGTTGTACGGGCCCTTGAAGTTGTTGCCCCTCTTTTGGGCAAAAGTGATATAATATCACGAAAGCAATCAGTCTATCCAATTTAAAATACGAAAATACCATATGCTGTCATTAGGGTGGTTTTAACAAATCGATGTCAGATTAGTTATTTTTGGATTTTCAGATTACCAAAGTATTTATAAGCACAAATGGGAGATGTTAACACGTGCCACTGGGACCTCATAGTTTCCATAGTTATTTGTATGGGGCCAATGGTGAATGTGTACAAAACTGCTCTAAAGACCACCTTTATTGTCCAATCGTTGAGGTTTTGATATTGATTCAATAGTAAAATTTTAGGTAATTTAGGCCCTATTAAAATCCAGCCGATTACCCAAATTTTTTGTAGCATTACTTCTCATCGGTTGGACAATAATTACGGCCATTAAAGCATTGGCTATGGAAACATTGACCCCATACAAATTACTATGGAAACTTTGAGGCCCCAGTAGCACGTGTCAACATATTCCAATTGTGTTCAAACATTGGCAATCGTACAATCCAACAAATTAATAATTTAATGTTTTTGGCGCCTTAAAATTCCGACATTGATTTTTCCCTTTAAGTTAAAGTCGATTGCCGCAAATTCAATCAAAAGATATCTACAATCTTCAAAAATATCTATAGGCTCAGTAACAAAAAAAAATGCACACATACAACACAACGTATTCCTGTTTAAATATGAAAAACTGTTTGTCATTTCACTCAAAAGCAACTACAACACAATTTTCTCCATTATGAACAGAAAAATCCAACAAAAATTTACAAAGCCTTATTGAACATAATTTTCACACCTCATTGGATAAATATAATTACATTACCTTCCCTCTCTTCACTTACTCTCTTTGCTTAGCTGATTAAAAACGTTAATTGGCATTTGTAAAATTGAATTTTCTACAAATGGAATAAGCTGTAAGTAAAAGAAGCAATGAAAAAGAAGAGGGGAATGAGAAAAAGTAAAAATATATGACGCTGCATAGAAAACAGCTTGTCGTAGCAATCATCTACGGCATAATCATTAAAAACTATTGATCAGCAAAAACCTCTCTTCTATGTAGTATTACACCTGTCATACCCCAACCCTCAGCATACTAATACCTTTCATGGTGGCGTAACAATGCAAATGAATGGTCATTGAATTTATGGCAATATTTTTTTCATTCGTATTTTCTTTGCTTTATATGTTTCCATTTGTATTTCAATTGGATGCCAATCTGTATTTTTCCATTTCGATATGCTTCAACGTTGTGTGGATATGAAAGTGAAATACGAATGAGTTTTTCTATTTCTTGTTTCTCTTTCACTCAGTTTCTTTTTTCAATTCTTGGCCACCGAATTCTTGATTGCCACCATATCCGTTTAAAATTTTAAAAGGTTTTATTCGCATTCAAAAATTTCCAAAGTGTTGGCTTGAATCTTTTGGTTGGGAAAATTGCCACAAGTCTATGTGTGTGTGCGCGTGTGTTTCTTGTGGTATATAAGGAAACCACAAAAGAAGTTCGCCAATGTCCCCAAACCAGTGTGTGTGTGTGTGGAACGCATTAAAGGCATTTATTCTGGAATTTCTTCACAGCGGAAATTTAAATCTATATAATGGAAGATAAACAAATGGTATTTAAATTGTAATAAATCTTCCTAATGCAAACATTAATAATGCCATATTTCAGGGGTTTGACAAGAGCGAGAGAGTGAGAATGGGGAAATTAAATAAAGTTTATTGAAATGTATAGTTATTAAAAAGGCTGTCATAAGTAATTGAGTTTTATAAATTAAAACGCTTTTCCATTTCAACAGTACGTGACCTAATATACTTAAACAATAAGCTCTTTAATGAAGTGAGCGTGGAATTAAAGAAGAGCAAGAAAAATGAGATTTAGTTCCCGGCTCTTTGTACTTTAAACTATAAGTAAATTAAAACAAGTAAAACAGCGTTAAGTTCGGCCGGGCCGAACTTTTCATACCCTCCACCATAAAATATTCTGAACTAAAATAGAATATTTAGTTTTCATTCCTGTCCCCAACTTTAAGTGGGTACGTTAAAATGTCAGATCATTTACATAAAATGCTTCATTCGGGAGGCCCTTTTTTATGGTGCCTATATCTAACTATGTATGTTGATAATTGTTGGTGGGCTAGAAATTGGGGTTATAATAAAACATGGACCTATGTTGACAGTTTTTGATGGGAGCCTTTAATGTCAAATAACTCCTAATTCGGTTAAAAATTGTAGCTAGAATCCTCAAAATACCAAAAATCGGTACATAACGTGGGAGCTTCAAATGTCATTAACAGCTAGATCGGAGGTATGTGGCCTATACGAAAATATGAACGTAAATGAACAATTTTTGTTGTAGAATTTTTGTTGGCTTTTAAATTTCAAATTACAGAAAGTTCGTCCAAAAATAAAGCTAAGGTACGGAAAATCGGGAGGTTTGTTTTGGGGCTATACCAAAATATGGACCTACGTTCGGTCAAACATTTTAAATATAATCCTTAAAATACCGAAAATCGGGAAGTAACCTTATATTGGGGCAATTTTGAAAATTGTTGATGCAGATGTGTGGTGACCACTACAACCTTCAAATGTCAAATTACAGTTAGTTCAGTTAAAAATTGAAAATTGGAAGGTACGTTATATGTATAAGTTATTTGACATATATAAGTTATTTGACATTTAGGAACCCTAAACGTCAATTTATAGCTAAATCGGTCTGAAAATGTAACTACAAACGTCAAAATGCCATAAATCGGGGGTACCGTTAAATGGGGGCTATACCAAAACGTGGACCTATGTCCACAACTTTTGTTATATAAGTTTATTTACACTTAAGAACCCTAAATGTCAAATTATAGCTTAATCGACCTGAAAATGTAGCTAAAAACTTCAAACAATTTTGGTGGAGAGGTCTGGTGACCACTAAAAACTTTAAATGTCAAATGTTCAAATTACAGCTAATTCGGTTAAAACTTATAGGTAAAAATCTCAAAATACCGAAAATCAGGAGGTACCGTTATATGGGGCTATACCAAAACATGTACCTAACTTTTTCGAATAAAAGTTTTTTGGTCACTAAGAACCCTAAATATAAAAAATTATAGCTAATTCGGTCTAGAAATGCGACTTAAATCGTCAAAATACCTGAAATCGGGCGGTAACGTTATACAGGGCTATTCCAAAACATTGATCTATGTCCACTAGTTTTGTTATATAAGTTTATTGACACTTAACCCTTTCGGCCCCGCTCCAGAACCGAATGTCTAAAAATTATTTTTTCGTGATAGCAATGCTTGTTAGCTCCAAATTAAGGATTTTTGAAGATTTCAAACTTCGGGAGTTATTGGGGAACCAGATATTGGAAGTTGCTTATAAACAACTTCGGGCCATTGAGGTAGTATTTAATGGCATTAATAAATTAAAACAAGTTTATAAGAACATACAAATTGCTTGTTATTTATTCTTTAAGAATCATTTTTGATATAATATTATATATTATATCAATAATACCTTAGTATAATAGGCAAGAAAACAATTTTTACTTGTATTTGAACATAGATGAATAACCCTTTGACACAGGTGTTCCTGTCTTGCTAAAACGACGTCGACCTTTTTCTCCCATACCACCCAATGACGAATTTGGCAGGTCGTAAGTAACTCTACGGCGCTTGGAACTGGAACATGACGCTCGACTCTCTCTGGATACTTTACAACACGTAGTTCAATGGTGCTATCTTCTAAATTGATCCAAATTGATCTCTATTTCTTCACCTCCCTCCAATATTTCGTTCAAACCATTCTACATAAACTCTTCTTCTTCATCTTCGCACTCTTCATCAGAAGACTTGTTTCAGTCGAACTCCAGAATGGCTTGTATATTTGTTTCCAGAGCCGTTTAGGTGGTTTGTTCATATTTTCGATTTCAATGGTTTTCACTATCACCGTGGACCAAAGTTGCTTATAAGCAACTACAAAAAAGAAAAAAATATTGTAAAGGAACAATGCCACATTTTTTCAAAATGTCATTTTTGTGTTATAACTATACCTGTTAGTAATAACACTGCATATTTGTTTTTTAAAATTATTATTTATAAATATTTTTTTTAAACTTTACTTTATGCACTATTTTTTTAGAGCGCGCGATTTGCTAGACTTCATAGTGAATAATGCATAATAAATAGGTCTATCGTCACAAAACTGATATTTTTGCTGTTGTTTTTTATTCTCAGAACTTCAATTAACCAACCCAATACGAGTTTTGATGAGAAAACCCCATCAGTTTCAAATTAAACCATGCTAAAAATCGAAGTTGATTATAAGCAACGTTGGGGTCGAAAGGGTTAAAACCCCTAAATGTCAAATTATAGCTAAATCGGTCTGAAAATGTAGCTAAAAACGGCAAAATACCGTAAATCGAGGGTACCGTTATATGGGGGCTATACCAAAACATGGGCCTATGTCCACAACTTTTGTTATATAAGTTTATTGACACGCAAGAGCCCTAAATGTCAAATTATAGCTAAATCGGTCTGAAAATGTAGCTAAAAACGAAAAAATACCGTAAATCGGGGGGTACCGTTATATGGGGGCTATACCAAAACGAGGACCTATGCTTGTTATATAACTTTTGTTATATAAGTTTATTGACACTTAGGAACCCTAAATGTCAAATTATAGCTAAATCGGTCGGAAAATGTAGGTAAGAACGGCAAAAGACCGTAAATCGGGGGGTCCGTTATATGGGGGCTATACCAAAACGTGGACCTATGTCCACAAGTTTTGTTCTATAAGTTTATTAGCACTTAAAAACCCTAAATGTCAAATTATAGCTAAATCGGTCTGAAAATGTAGCTAAAAACGGAAAAATACCGTAAATCGGGGGGTACCGTTATATGGGGGATATACCAAAACGTGGACCTATGTCCACAACTTTTGTTATATAAGTTTATTGACACTTAAGAACCCTAAATGTCAAATTATAGCTAAATCGGTCGGAAATTGTAATTAAAAACTTCAAAATACCGTAAATCGGGGGGGGGGGGGGTACCGTTATATGGGGGCTATACCAAAACGTGGACCTATGTCCACAACTTTTGTTATATAAGTTTATTGACACGCAAGAGCCCTAAATGTCAAATTATAGCTAAATTGGTCTGAAAATGTAGCTAAAAACGTAAAAATACCGTAAATCGGGGGGTACCGTTATATGGGGGCTATACCAAAACGTAAACCTTTGTCCACAACTTTTGTTATATAAGTTTATTGACACTTAGGAACCCTAAATGTCAAATTATAGCTAAATCGGTCTGAAAATGTAGCTAAGAACGGCAAAATACCGTAAATCGGGGGGTACCGTTATATGGGGGCTATGCCAAAACGTGGACCGATATAGCCCATCATCGAACTTGACCTGCCTGCAAACAAAAGACGCGTTTTCCCAAAATTTCAGCGTTCTATCTCCATTTTTGTGGATGCTAGAGTGATTACCACAGACGGACGGACGCACGATGGGGCCAATAGCAGGTTTTCGAGGCAAAAAGTCAATTTTTGAAGTGAACAATTTGAAAAAAATGAGAACGGATTTCGATTGCCAACACTCTGAATCACTAAAAATAAAAACATAAATCAATCTGGTAACATCACATATCGACATACTGATCTGGCAATGGTGACATATTTTCTTATGCATCATTTTCTGACATTCATCATAAATAAGTAGTGAAAGCATTTTAGGCGCCAAAAAGAACATTTCAACATTTTTATATTTTTTAAAAATGGAAAGCTCTTCAATTTTTTACGTAAAATAAGATAGTGTAAACATATAATAAAAATGTTATGTGTGGTAAATGTATTTTTGAGTTAAGATGTGATGTCTTTTTTGGAGTATTTTGCTTTGTTATCCATGTGTTCTCTGGAGTATAACTTTTGAGATCTAGGTAGGTACTATCATTTTGTGAAAAAATTAGCTGCGCCTTTTCATAAAAATCTGATTTCAAATGTCTTAATACTTAAAAATATGAACAATTTTATGTTTTGGTTGGGGAATAATCGGAAACCCATTAATGTCAGCAATTGGATTTCGGAAAAATTTAATAGACGTATTGGCAACAACCAAATGTTGAAACTAAAAACGCAATTAATATAGTCTGTGCGCACTTAAACAGAAGTGGTTTAAATATGGCCGGAAAAAAGACCGTTTTCTAAAAAAATTATCGAGTCGGTTATCTACTGAGACCATTTTTAAACTAGTAGATAATAATGTTGTGAGGAAAAAAGGTCGCCCATATGTAGGTTATAGTGAGAGAAGCCAGCGACAAAAGAGAAAAATTGCCTCAGAAGTGTCATCTGAATATGGGGACAATACTCAGCTGTTGCTTCATGCCGCTTCTGTTGCTTCCAATAAAGTAAAATAAACTGATTTAAATATCATTCTCAAGGAAGCTGCATCGTCTCCATCTCACCCATATAAAATGAGAAAAAAATAGTTCTAACGAAAAATTGCCATTACCCCTGTCACCTGAAGAAGAACTAAGCTAAGGGATATACCTAAACTCAATGAAATTTAAATTACTTTATTTTTCTTTAAAAACAGAATTGCACTAAATTTTAAAGATGAAGAATGACGTCGGGGTTTAACGGTTATATGGGAGCTATAATTATATCTGAAACAGAATATATAATTTCAAAGATATCGCAGACAACTTTGGCTTTTGTGGCGGAATCTTAGCCGATTTGTACTAAATTTGGAACCTCTTTTTATTAACTTATAAAAAACCACAGACAAAACCATGAAATTTGAACATATGTATATAGGGGGGCTATATCTATATCTGAACCGATTTCAATATAACATGACAAACTTATTTGTTGTCTGAATTCCGTAATATTTTCCAAATTTTATTTTAATTTGATGGAATTTGCATGCTTGGTCAATCATTTGCCTGAAATCGGGCGAACATATATATGGGAGCTATACCCAATTCTGAACCGATTTCAATATGATTAGCCAAAAATTTTTCTATACCAAAATCCGTCACACATTTCAAATTTCATCAAGATTGGACATACATAGCGGGATTGGTGCACCAAATACCTAAAATCGGGCGAAAATATATATGGGAGCAATATCAAAATCTGAACCGTTTTCAATATAACTAGGCAAACTTATTTGTAGTCCTAATTCCGTGGTATTTTCCAAATGGCATAAAAATTGGGTAGAATTTGCATGTTCGGTCCATCAATTGCTTGAAATCGGGCGAACATATATACGGGAGCTATATGTATATATGAACCGATATGAACCAAATTTTGAAGGTCTAGCTTGCCCCAGTGATTTGTTGCCTCAAAAACCTGTCATTGGCCCCATCGTGGGACGGACGGACGGACGGACATGCACAGATCGACTCAGAATTTTACCCTGATCAAGAATATATGAAGAAAAGACAAAATTTTTTAGTTTTCCATAAAAAAAATTAAAATTTTTTTTTTAAGCTACATGAAAGATTTTTGGTAAATCTGTTCGAGATACTAATTTTGGTTGTTGCGCGCAAAAGTTATGGCGGTTTCAATTCTGATAAAAAGAAATAAATCTTTAAAAGACTCTAACCATTATATTGAGAAACTCTTTTAATTAGGGGCTCCCTACATACTATATGTTCACTGAAGTCCCAAAACTTTAGTGAAAAAGTTGTAAATTTTCGCGGAAATTAGGAAAGCATTCAAAACAATTGGTAGTTTACATCTTGTTCTAATAAAATTCAAGCTGTTTATGCATCGGAAAAATATTTTAAAAATATGTACGTAATCTGAACATCGCGAAGATTCAAATGAAACCAAAAATATACAAATCTGTTTGGCGGTTTGCATATTATAGCAAAAACAAAAAAATATATTGAGTGAATTTATAAAATTTTTGTAAGAGAAAATATTTTTTCAAATTTATTTTGTGAGTTAGTTGAAGAAAATGTAGTAAAATTAGGTCGGAGTTATTCTCCTATTTCAGTTAAATTTCACGCAAAAAATCACATTTTTTATTCTAATCACTTCTCGAGTACACGCTAACATCTAGCGGAAGATATGGGCAAAGTTATAATAAATTTTGGTTTCCTTTGAATGGGGTATAATCTTCAAATAAAACTGTATCGGGTAATGTTCATTTTGAAATGCGTGTAAATCGCGAAATCCTCAAAATCACTTGATGCGCATGCGGTTTATCAATACGGCGAATTCTTCTCTTTTAATCTGTACACATTTGCCAGGATTTAATTTGGCGGCTAAGATGTAGCATCGCCTACAGCGTAGTGTGCAAAAAACTGATATAATTTGCACAAAGTGCATACACTTTTTATGCGCATCCGATTTCACTATCAACCGTGAAAAAATACATCGATCTAAACATATTTCAATAAAATCCATCAAGAACCGTGGATGTAGCATCACACAGTATTTTTTGGATAAATCGGATACACCACTAAATTTTTCAAACCGCTGTTTTCGCACAAACGCGAGTGATGATTCACTTTCTTCATTGAAATGCAAACGATCCACATAAATTGCGAATTAGTCAGCGATATTTTGAAAAACATTTTTCGCAAATTTTTCAATTTTTGCAGTTGCTGTTTTCGCCGTTCTAGTAGATGGATTTTTACGATCTGTGATTCATATGATCCGGATCGTCGAAAAACTAAAATATCGTGGGGTATCAGCACACTCAAAACGATATTGTAAATACTGTACCCAAAAAATAGGTTTTTTAGAAAAAAATATCGCACTAAATTTTGGCCTTTGGCAGTAGATTACTCTGCTGCTGTGTGGGCTACATACTCAATATACATATCAGATTATGCGAAATCGCGAGTTCTTTAATCCTATAATTGGTTTTTCGAAATATCCCAATGCGCGTCCCAGTTACATAAAAATACAAAAAACACCTGAAATCCGGCTTCACAATGTCAGCATCCATAAAAGGTGGATGCAGTGGAAGTTTTGGAAAATGATACATTAGAAGTGTAATCTTCATTTTGTATTCTCCTACTTTTACCTTGGACAGATGTCCGTCATTTGAATGGTTTAATCAGAAATCGAATAGCAATGTAAAAAACCTGGTTAGCTTCGACGTGTTTTTACCTATGTTTTTTCCTTTACGCGGTCGTAACTACCACGTAAATTAAATTTTTTTGCTAAATTTTTGAGCTTTGTACAAAAACATCTAAATTAATCCAGCAATAGTCATAGTTACTGGTAAACTACAATAGTTCGCGTATTATAATAGTGCAAACCTTGGCTTCATGGAAACTAAAAAATTTTGACTTTTCCTCATATATACTTTATAGGGTCGAAAAACAAACCTAATATACCCTCCATACTATGGTGGAGGGTATAAAAAATGGAAAAATTTGGGGAATTAAGATAATTAGGGGATGAAAGATACTAAGCAACGGCCCTGACTGGCTAAAAAGCTAAAGCTAAAATTTTCGATATCACTCTAATCTGGCCCCATGCCCTCACTGAAAAAAATGAAGAGCAGACCAAAGACATATTTTACGAACGCTTAGAAAACACATATAATCGGTTTCTTGACCATTAAATAACTCTAGGCGATTTTAATGACAAAATTGGAAAGGAGAATATCTTTAGACCAGCAGTCAAGAAATTGAGCATCCGCAGTAAAAAATCTAACAATGAAATGAGACTGATAGACTCCACATTTAAGCATCTGGACATCCATAAGGGCAACTGGATGTCACCAGGTCAAAAAGCAAGAAATAGAATTGATCCCGTTGTGGTAGATAGAAGACATTCATGAAGCATCCTTGGGTGTACTATCTTTCCGTGGAGCAAACATCGACTCGTAACACCACCTTTTTGCAGCAGAGGTAGATAGCCTATGAAACGTAGCAACTGTTAATGAAACACTCCTTGTTCCTATAACGTATCAGAGCAGAGGCAATGTATTGCCAACTCTATGCAAACGGCCGCAAAATCCATACATAGATACCACAGACCTCCACCAAGGAACCCAGGAGTGTTCTGTTTCAACCGTAGATAAACATGTGACATTTAAGGCTAACCTATAATCAGTAGCAAAGCACAACGCAGAAGAGAGGTATCGGAAGAAAAGGACAGAGGTATAACGAGAGAAATGGAAATTCTGCAGTGTGAAAAATTAAGAGAGCTTAAATGATGTCTATCAAAGAAATAAACAGGCTTTGATACAGGCACATCCTTCCGAAACACGGTATCTGCTAACAGTCATGTTCGAAGATGGGCTATATTGGTTAACGTTTCGGTGCAGATCCCATATTACGGTACCGATTTCCGGTATTTTGATGTTTACAGCTACATTTTCACACGGAACTAACTATAATTTTGCATTTAGGGTTCCTAGTGGTCAGTCAACTAATCTACCAACAATAAAGTATCAGTCGGTATTTCCGACATAGATGTATCCTTAGCTGGTGTGAATTGAAATTTTCATCTGAGGACAATACAGAATCGAATGCGGGTACGCAAGCAAAATCCTTTTCCCCAATAATTATGTATTTAGGGGATGTTGCCGACATAAAATATAAGGTTTGCAGATGAGGTACCTAAAGGAATGGATCGACATAGTCCATTTTGGAAGTGAATGCAATTTTGGGAGTAATTTTTTCGATAGATAGATAGATAGATAGATAGATAGATAGATAGATAGATAGATAGATAGATAGATAGATAGATAGATAGATAGATAGATAGATAGATAGATAGATAGATAGATAGATAGATAGATAGATAGATCGCGCCCACCCGTCGTATTAGTTGTTCACTGTATAACTTAGAGCTCATGGGCCAATAAGTTAGGAAGCATGGGCTTACCCACGAAAAACATAATATCGCTTTAAATAGGACCACAAGGAGTAGCATCGGTAAAAATTTCCAAAGGATCTTGGAACATACAATAGACTGCACTTAAACAAAAATTTGCACTTTTGTGGGGAGATACCCTAAAGAGTGAACCGATACGGTCCATTTTTGATCTTAAATTAATTTTGGATAAATATTACGAATGTCAAACTTTGGACCGAATCAGCTGATCCGTTCAAGAGTTATCGTTCGCTTCCATCCAGACAGATTGTGGCCTACTGAGCCGCTACAAAATCGGAAAGAAATTTAATTAATTTAATTAATCGAGCTTTTAAGGCCTAAGGAGATTACATTGAAAAATTGATATCTAGCGAAGTCCCACACACCCATCAACCGCTATGCGACGATCGTTTCGTTAGCTGGTTAGGCTAACATCCTCAGGCTTATTACATGTTGTTGTTGCTAGACAATTTTCGCCATTTGGAGCCCCTATTTATACATCCAAGATTGCAAATTTGCATTTGTGAATTTCAAATTGAAGCTTTTTATTTCCAAAGACGACTCATTTGTCCCCTTCTATTCCAGAAATCAATTTTTCAATATTACATTCATATTACAGGCAATGGTTTTTTTCCATCGTAGACTGTATATGTCTTTTAGAATGCTAAGACGTCATAAACATTGTCTGTTAGTTGGTGACGACCCAGGTTCGAATCCAAGCCGGGCTCAGCTGAAGTTTTATTTTTAAGTTTTTCCCTTTTTAGGCGCAAAGGTCATTATTTGTGAGATTTTAATTAATTAAATTAATCGAGCTTTTACGGCCTAAGGAGATTACATTAAACAAGTAAACAAGTAAAAAAGCGTTAAGTTCGGCCGGGCCGAACTTTTCATACCCTCCACCATAAAATATTCTGAACTAAAATGGAATAATTAGTTTTCATTCCTGTCCCCAACTTTAAGTGGGTACGTTAAAATGTCAGATAATGTACATAAAATACTTAATTCGGGAGGTGCCTATATCTAACTATTTATGTTGACAATTTTTGGTGGGCTAGATATTGGGAGGTACCCTTATATAGGGGTTATAATAAAACATGGACCTATGTTGACAGTTTTAGATGGGAGCCTTAAATGTCAAATAACTCCTAATTCGGTTAAAAATTGTAGCTAGAATCGAAAATTGTGAAGTATCGTTATATTGGGGCTATGTTGAAAATTGTTGATGCAGATGTTTGGTGACCAATACCACCTTCAAATGTCAAATTACAGTTAGTTCGGTTAAAAATTGTAGCTAAAATTGCCAATTACTGAAAATTGGGAGGTACCGTTATATGGGAGCTATATCCGAACATGGACCTATGTTGACAATTTTTCATGGAGAGGTGTTGTGACCACTAAGAACTTCAAATGTCAAATTACTGCTAGTTCGGTTTAATATTGTAGCTAAAATCATCAAATTACTGAAAATCGGGAGGTACTTTTATATGGGGGGCTTTATCAATACATCGACCTTTCTTGACAATTTTTGGTGGAGAGGTGTGGTGACCACTAGGGTTAGTCATTTTTTTAGATTCAAAATCTGTGGAAATAGCATATAGGGCAGGCAAAAACAAGCAGAATTGCGTTTTTACTTCGAAATTGTGAAAAAACGTTCTGCACAAAATGTAATTACTTTAGCTCAAAACCAACTTTTTTATTTGAATTTTTTTGTGATTTTTAAAATTTGATAATATTTTTTTTTAATTTTTTTTTTTGGTTATCTGTTTACTTGCAGTGGAAGAGTAATCTCTGTCATATGCTTTTGTATCATCGCACATTAAGTCTGTAGGAGAGTAATCTCTGTCATATGCTTTTGTATCATCGCACATTAAGTCTAAATCACAAAATGAACCCGGTGGTACTTCCAGTGTGCTTTGAAAATTCCTTTTTTTATAACACCTTTTTTTATACGAGATATCAAACAATTTTTCGCTTTTTGATTTAGCTTAATCCATAACTTATTTAATTCTTCAGATATAATATAATTTTTTTTTACTCAAAAATGATATAAATTATGTATTATGACATTACTTCTGTATTGTCAAACTTTTATTAGAGCAACTCGTTTAAAATTTTTAAAACTGGGAAATGAAACCGAGTTGCAAATTTTAAAATCGATGTAGCTTAAAAACTAAATAACAGATTTTTGATCAAATTGCATATTTGAAATCGATGCACTAAAACCAACTAAAAAAATTATTTCCAAGAACAACTATTGCAGAAAAAAATTTCTCAAATTTAAAAATTTAAAAAAAGTAAACTAAAAAATTTTGTTTTTAGCTAAAGTAATTGCATTTTGTGCGGAAGGTTTTTTTACAATTTCGAGAAAGTAAAAACGCAATTCTTATTATTTTTGCCTGCCCTACATGCCATTTCCACAGATTTTTGATATTCGTAAAAAATGAAAAAATGACTAACCCTAGTGACCACTAAGAATTTCAAATGCCAAATGTTCAAATTACAGATAATTCGGTTAAAACTTGTAAGTAAAATTCTCAAAATACCGAAAATCGGGAGGTACCGTTATATGGGGCTATACCAAAACATGGACCTATGATCATAATTTTTTCGAATATAAGTTTTTAAATGGCTTTATTTAGCTCACCCCGTTTGTTTTATTATTTATTCTTGGGACAAATTTAGTAATTCAAATTTCACCCTCTTCCTGTCAACCGATTAATCTGAAATTTTGTATACACTTTGGATTTTGGTGACAATACAATTATGTTTATTCATTATCATTATAAATTCAAGATGGCCGCCGCTACAAAATGGCGGATAACGTAGGTTTTATCAATCCCATCAATATGGGTATCAAATGAAAGGGCTCAACAAGCAGAATACAATATACTATAAAAAATTGAAATCCAAGATGGCGGCCGCTACAAAATGGCGGTTAACGTAGATTTTATCAATCCCATCAATATGGGTATCAAATGAAAGGGCTCAACAAGCAGAATACAATATACTATAAAAAATTTAAATCCAAGATGGCGGCCGCTACAAAATGGCGGATAACGTAGGTTTTATCAATCCCATCAATATGGGTATCAAATGAAAGGGCTCAACAAGCAGAATACAATATACTATAAAAAATTGAAATCCAAGATGGCGGCCGCTACAAAATGGCGGATAACGTAGGTTTTATCAATCCCATCAATATGGGTATCAAATGAAAGTGCTTAACCAGTAGAATACAATGTACTATATAAAATTAAAATCCAAGATGGCGGCCTCTACAAAATGGCGGATAACTTAGGTTTTATCAATCCCATCAACATGGGTATCAAATGAAAGGTCTCAACAAGTAGAATACAATTTACCATGCAAAATTGAAATCGAAGATGGCCGCCGCTACCAAATGGCTGATAACATTTTTTTTATCAATCCCACCAATATGGGTATCAAATAAAAGGGCTTGACAAGAAGAATGCAGTGCACTATACAGTACATCTTATACACCCGAAAGCCATACAGTTTCCAGCTAAGTACAATTACGGGACGGCTGAAAGAAGAATGTTGCCTTTAATACTATCATGGGCTTCTACAATACATAAAATGCAGGGCAGCACTGTGGATCACGCAGTCGTATACTTAGGTTCGAAACTGTTTGAAGAAGGTCAAGCCTACGTGGCTCTTAGTAGAGTAAGATCTTTGCAGGGACTACGTATAGAGGAGTTGGACTGCAATAAACTAACCGGCAAGAAACCTTGCAATAATGTAGCACTAGATGAATTAAACAGAATGCGAAATAAAAACCAAAAACTAGAAAATAAAAATAGGTAAAAAACTTTTTAAGTTAAACGGTTTTATGTTAAACATACATTGCAATGTTTAAGATAAATGTACTAAAAACCAAAAAATAATAAAATAGATACAGTCGTGTGAATTATAAACATATGCATAGACTAGACTAAAATAAAACCGTGGGGCACGTCAATTGTCTACAAATTATCGACATAATGTGCGATAGAAGAATCGTTTAATTCGTCGTTAGGCAGTTGGCCCGCAGACGGAGAGGAAAGTACTTACTATTTTCTTGCTCATAAAAATTTCAATAGTTATACACTCCATGTAAATAAAAAAAAATGTTTCAACTAGTTTATCGTTGGAC
Source organism: Musca autumnalis (assembly GCF_047663935.1). Taxonomy (NCBI): domain Eukaryota; kingdom Metazoa; phylum Arthropoda; class Insecta; order Diptera; family Muscidae; genus Musca; species Musca autumnalis. The sequence continues at coordinate 319,072 of NW_027412000.1, forward strand.
ATTCACACTGCTGGCTGGCGAAGAATCGTTTCACTGCTCGTAGTTTGTCTTTAATCGACAAAGTACTACTCGCTCACCACTATGAAACCCTAAAACTCGCTTATAATCGAGCTTGCTAGCTTGTTTGCACATTCTATCCCTACTTATCACACGTCCATCGCTGTCGGTTGAACAACTGCCTAATTATAGTGTAACATTACAAAACGAACATTTTAATCAACGAATGTAGACAATTGACGTGCCCCACGGTTTTATTTTAGTCTAGTCTATGCATATGTTTATAATTCACACGACTGTATCTATTTTATTATTTTTTGGTTTTTAGTACATTTATCTTAAACATTGCAATGTATGTTTAACATAAAACCGTTTAACTTAAAAAGTTTTTTTACCTATTTTTATTTTGTCACTAAGAACACTAAATATCAAATTATAGCTAATTCGGTCTAGAAATGTGACTTTAAACGTCAAAATACCTGAAATCGGGTGGTAACGTTATATGGGGGCTATTCAAAAACATTGACCTATGTCCATTAGTTATATAAGTTTATTGACATTTAAGAACCCTAAATGTCAATTTATTGCTAAATCGGTCTGAAAATGTAGCTAAAAATATCAAAATGCCGTAAATTGGGGATACCGTTATATGGTGGCTATACCAAGACGTGGACCTATGTCCACAACTTTTGTTATATAAGTTTATTTACACTTAAGAACCCTAAATGTCAAATTATAGCTAATTCGCTGGGAAAATGTAGCTAAAAACGTCAAAATACCGTAAACCGGGGGGCACCGTTATATGGTGGCTATAGCGAAACTTGGACCTATGTCCACAAGTTTTGTTATATAAGTTTATTGACATATAAGAACCCTAAATGTCAAATTATAGCTACATCGGTCTGAAAATTTAGCTAAAAACGTCAAAATACTGTAAATCGGGGGGTACCGTTATATGGGGGCTATACAAAAACGAGGACCGATATAGCCCATCATCGAACTAGGTACTGCAAACAAAAGACGCATTTTCCCAAAATTTCAGACAATTTTGGTGGAGAGGTGTGGTGACCACTACGAACTTTAAATGTTAGATGTTGAAATTACAGCTAATTCGGTTAAAACATGTAGGTAAAAATCTCAAAATACCGAAAATCGGGAGGTACCGTTATGTAGGACTATACCAAAACATGTACCTATGTTCATAATTTTTTCGAATATAAGCTTTTTGGTCGCTAAGAACCCTAAATATCAATTTATAGCTAATTCGGGCTAGAAATGTGATTCAAAACGTCAAAATACCTGAAATCGGGTTGTATCGTTATATGGGGACTATTCCAGAACATGGACCTATGTCCACTAGTTTTGTTATATAAGTTTATTGACACTTAAGAACCCTAAATGTCAATTTATAGCTAAATCGGTCTGAAAATGTAGCTAAAAAATACCAAAATACCGTAAATTGGGGGTACCGTTATATGGGGGCTATACCAAAACGTGGACCTATGTCCACAACTATTGTTGTATAAGTTAATTGACACTTAAGAACCCTAAATGTCAAATTATAGCTAAATCGGTCTGAAAATGAGCCTAAAAATGTCAAAATACCGTAAATCTGGGGGTACCGTTATATTGGGGCTATACCAAAACGTGGACCTATGTCCACAAATTTTGTTATACAAGTTTATTGACACTTAAGATCCCTAAATGCCAAATTATAGCTTAATCGGTCTGAAAATGTAGCTAAAAACGTCAAAATACCGTAAATCGGGGTTGCCGTTATTTGGGGCTATACCAAAACGTGGACCTATGTCTACAACTTTTGTTATATAGGTTTATTGGTACTTAGGAACTCTTAATGTCAAATGTTAGCTACATCAGTCTGAAAATGTAGCTAAAAACGTCAAAATACCGTAAATCGGGGGGTATCGTTATATGGGGCTATACCAAAACGTGGACCGATATAGTCCATCATCGAACTTGACCTGCCTGCAAACAAAAGACGCATTTTCCCAAAATTTCAGCGTTCTATCTCCATTTTTGTGGATGCTAGAGTGATTACCACAGACGGACGGACGGACGGACATGCACAGATCGACTCAGAATTTTACCCTGATCAAGAATATATATATTTTATAGGGTCGGAAATGAGTATTTCAATGCGTTACAAACGGAAAAACAAACTTAATATACCCTCTATACTATGGTGGAGGGTATAAAAATTGATATCTAGCGAAGCTAACGAAACGATCGTCGCCTAGCGGTTGATGTGTGTGTGTAACACTTCGCTAGATATCAATTTTTCAATGTAATCACTGACGATCAGTCCTCAATTGTCTACTGCCATCAGCCTTATTGGGTGAAGTCTGTGGTAAAAAGGTTAACGATAACAAAATTTAATTTTGAAATTTTGAACATTTTTGAAAACCGAAAGCCTGCTTTTGAAGTAATGTGAAAATTTCGGTTTACCGAAAACTGTTTTGTTTGGAAAAACCGGTTTTTTGACACCGTGGTCCACGTTTTAGTATTGCCCTTTATAACGGTACCGTCCGATTTCGGGTATTTCGAATTTTCTAACTACATTTTGAGTCTAAATTGGCAATAGTAGGCAATAGTTTTGGAATAGACCTCATAAAATCTATACATATAAAAATGGTGTAAAAAATGTATAGTAATTCATAAAATGAGAACGGCTAGGCCGATTTCTGTAAAATTTTTTTCAGTTATTCGTATTTTCGAGGAGAAGGTCTTTACGGAAGAAAATTTTGGAAAATCCCTCTGGAAAAGTCGGAAAATTGGAAAAATCGAAAATTGAGTTTTTGTATGAAATTTTATTCCTTAATAGCTTTCCATGTCATAAACTAGAAAGTTCTTAGTGTAAATCATGGAAAATCATGAAAAATTGCGGAAAATTGGAAAAATCGAAAATAATTTTTTTACGAAATTTTGTATGCAATTATTCCTTAATGCCTTCAAAAATTAATAAAATTAAAGTTCTTAGTGTAACGAGACGTCTTACAAATTAACCGGAGTAATACAACTCATTGGCGTCAATGCCAAAATCCGATAGATGGCGTTGTACATTGACTTACATTTGTTTTGTAAGAAAAAACCAAACAAACCAAACCAAGAGAGTGAGTATGTATGTGTGTATTAAGGCAAAGCACAATTATCCGAAAAATAATGAATAGATCGAAATGAAGACATTTTCTTATTGGATTACTCAAATTTAGATGGATAGTGGTCTTATTTGACAAAAAGTCTTCAATGTGAATCAAGCTTTAGTGCCAACAGTTAGACTGTGCTCAATTTGACAGGTGTATTTTTCGCACTGTCATTTTCTACACCAAATGTGTTACTTTTCTTGCCGCAATTTATTCCAGTTTTGTGTAATATTAAATTAATTCCGGATTGTTGTAAATCACGCATTATATCCACATACGGTAAAAGCATTACAATTAATTGAAAATCTGTGCAATATTTGTCAAAAAATTTATTCTAAAAGAAAATAAGTTTGTGTGATAAAAGTGAGTTTAAGTAATTGGATTCCGAGCATTCATACAGAAGCATTTTCAGTGAAAAAAAGTGATTATATCCAATAGGATTCCGAGCATTCATACAGAAGCATTTATTCCGTAAGTTTGTTTTTTTTTTTCTTTTGGATTGGATTAGTCAAAAACGTCTTTATTGGTTTTCAAGGAGACTTATTTGCTTCACTAATGCCTCCTATTAGACGATCAAACCTTGGACGACGTACACGTCGTGCAATAATTTCTCAAAATGTCCGTGATGCTCAAACAGAAGAGGAACGTGAGCAACAAAATGAACGGAGACGAGCCCATATTGCACAGCTTCGCGCTGCACAATCACCTCCTCAAATTCCACAAAAGAATACCAGAAGAAGGTCAGTCCTAAATGTTGATTTGAATGGGGCTGCTTTTCGATACAATTCTGCATTCGCCTACAAAGAACTTCGCTGCGTTGATATCGGTTCATTGTCTGTCGTTTGCCAGCATTGCAATGCTTTGAAGTTTCAATCGGAAAGCTCCGGCTTATGTTGCGCTGGTGGCAAGGTGAAATTGCCTGTTTTGCCTCCTCCTCCAGAGCCAATGTATTCGCTTCTCTATGGAAATACAATTCAATCAAAACATTTCCTATCGAATATACAAAAATATAATGGATACTTTCAAATGACGTCATTTGGAGCCCAAGTTATTCATCAACCTATAATGCGAGTTATAATGCGGCTATAATGCGAGTTATAAGGTAATGACGTCTCATTATTATCAAAATCAACAATTCTTCTCATTCCTTTCGAAATACTCTATTCTGAAATGCCTCGCTATTACACGTGGAACGCTGCATCGAAGAAATTCCAACGCCGGAAAAAAGGTGATACTGTTGCCGGCTTTGCTGATGTTTATTCGACTGATGCCCTCGGACGAATATACACAGTTCATCCACGCCAAGACGAATGCTTCTATCTTCGCTTGCTTTTGCTGAACATTAGAGGCCCCACATCCTTCGATTCGCTTCGTACTGTGGATGGTGTGCTGTGCGCCACTTTTCGGGAGGCTTGCCAACGTTTGAATTTGCTCGAAAACGATTCACATTGGGACTTAACGCTCGCCGATGCAATTGTTTCTGCGCCAGCGAATCAAATTCGTACATTGTTTGCGATCATCATAGCCACATGTAATCCATCGAATCCAACCGCATTATTTGACAAATACAAGGACGATATGGCTGACGACATTTTGCACAGAGTTCGCACGACAACTTTGAATTTCGATCTTGAAATTAACGAAGAGATACGCAACGAAGTTTTAGTTCTGGTCGAAGACATGTGCTTGCTCATGTGCGGCAGTCTCCTGTCGACATTAGGATTGCCAGCGCCTAATCGTTCGATCCACGATGCATTCAATTCCGAATTGCAACGAGAGAAAGCCTACGATCGAGATGAGCTCGCCGAAAGAGTCCGAACAAATGTGCCATTATTGAATCCCGAACAGATGAACGTGTACGATTCTCTAATGAAGGTTGTTGACGATGGAACAGGAGGCATTTACTTTCTCGATGCTCCAGGTGGGGCAGGCAAGACATTCGTCATTTCGTTGATTCTGGCAACAATTCGGTCAATATCACAAATTGCGTTAGCTGTTGCATCTTCTGGAATAGCTGCCACATTGTTGGAAGGCGGTAGAACTGCACATTCCGCTTTGAAGCTGCCGATGAATCATCACACAGTTGACGATCCAACGTGCCCAATAACCAAGAATTCGGCGACAGGCAAATTTATGCGAGAATGCAAAATCATCATTTGGGATGAGTGCACGATGGCGCATAAACGAGCTTTGGAGGCAGTTGATCGAACAATGAAGGATCTACGAGGTGATTTAAGACGATTTGGTGGGGCTTTGATATTGCTCTCCGGAGATTTCCGTCAAACACTTCCCGTCATCCCGAAATCTTCTGCTGCTGATGAACTTAACGCATGCCTAAAATCTTCGTTTTTGTGGCGGCATGTCCAGAAGTTGCAATTGACCACAAACATGAGAGTCGCATTGCAGAACGCTGCTGAATTTTCGAGACAACTGCTGGAGCTTGGCAACGGCCAAATTCCTATTGATGTTTCGACTGGATTGATATCGTTCCCTGAAAATTTTTGTGAATTCACATCGTCCAAGGAGGAACTCATCAGCAAAGTGTTCCCCGGCATTGCACAACATTACAAAAATCTCGATTGGATTGCTGAACGGGCAATACTAGCAGCGAAGAATAAGGACGTGGATAGCTTAAACTTAATTATTCAAAGTCAAATCGCAGGGCAACTGCACACGTACAAATCTGTTGACTGCGTAACCGATCAAAATGAAGCGACTAACTACCCGACGGAATTCTTGAACTCGCTTGATATACCAGGAACTCCCCTGCATAATTTACAGCTGAAGGTGGGATCGGTCATAATTATGTTGCGGAATCTCAATCCTCCAAGATTGTGCAACGGTACGCGGCTGTCCGTCAAAAACCTAATGAACAATGTGATTCAGGCGACAATCATCAAGGGCAAATTCAAAGGAGAGGAAGTCCTTATCCCACGAATTCCCATTATTCCAACAGACCTTCCTTTCCAATTCAAGCGGATTCAGTTCCCCGTTCGATTGGCATTTGCGATGACAATCAATAAATCGCAAGGCCAATCCCTCGAAGTCTGTGGGATTAATCTTGAATTTCCCTGTTTTTCGCACGGTCAGCTATACGTTGCATGTTCGCGTGTTGGGAAATCGTCTCCGTTATTTGTTTTTGCGCCGAAAAAAAAACCAAAAACAATGTTCATCAAATCGCTCTCTATTGATTACATCAAATAAATTATATTGAAAATTTAAACATTTGTGTCGTATTATTACTCTAAAGTTTGTCTGAAGGCTTAAAATTGGGGCGAGACGAAGTTCGCCGGGTCCGCTAGTATAGTTATAGTTATTAACAATCAAACAATTGATATTGTTACCAATGCTAAAAATTTAGGTGTTGTGTCTAACAATACTTTAAGTTGGTCCAATCATATTAACATTGTTGCCGGGCAAACACATTCTGAACTACGAGCTTTATGGGCTACGCAATCATTTACAGCAGTCAAAATTCGTATACTTTTGGCAAAAACATTTCTGATACCTGGCCTTTTTTATGGGTGTGAGCTGTTCGCAAGCTGTGACTCCTCGAGCAGGCGGAAATTAAACGTAGCCTTTAACAACGTACGCTATGTTTATGGATTAAAAAGAACCCAACCTTTTTCCCATCTCTTTTATGCCCTTTATGGGGTTAGTATTGACAAACTACTAAGTATAAAGTCGTTAATATTTCTACACAAAATTATTGAAACACAAGAACCTAAATACCTCTTCTATATCATTTCTACGCGGCAGTTATATATCATTTCTATATATATATTTTTGTTATTTTTTATTGTAATACCATCCAATTATAATCATACGTTATTGTTAAACATTAATCGGATATTTCACAACACAACTAAACCTGTACTCTAATTATAAGAGTTCATCTTGTTGTGCAGGTATTTACAAATAAATCAAATAAATTGGTAAAACGATAGCTCTCGATGGAATCTTTTTGGATGCCATTTGGTATCTCCACCAAAAATTGTGGACATAGGCTCACATTCAGGTATATCCCCCATATCACGATTTAAGATATTTTGAAGTTTATAGGTGCGCAAATGGGCTAAAATTGGGATTTTGGGGTATCCAGTTGTCAAAAACTATCTCCACCTAAAATTGTAGGGTTTCTTGTGCTTTCATATCAGAAAGAAAAACAATTTTCCATATAAGTTCAGATAATATAATAATAAAAATATATAATAATTCAGTTTCGGCCCGTGTGGTGGACGTTTTGGCTGAAAATTCCAATAATATTGGCATACTAGAAATTGTGAACTAATTGTCATTTTGTGCCATACAATACATACGTGGGAACGTCATAAACGTAGTACAAACATACGCTACTGACAAAGGAAAGAATATATTCATTTGTAAAACTGCTAGCTTTATCTATATGGGATCCATATTCTCGAATCTAAACGAATTCAGTACCATAAATTGTCCCAATCCGAGAAATAGATCCTTTCCACAAACTGGTATTAATAAGGTAAAAGTGATGTTGAGAAAGCTTTAAGTAGATATGTTTCCCATATCTCTTGTATTAACTTGCAAAACTGAGGCCGAAGTGTTTCGTTGATCGCTCAACCCCGGTTCGATATACTATAACCTGCGAAGACTATATAAAGTTAGAGATAGTTTCCATATCTATAACGCGAAACCCTCTCACATCGATTTTGTTTCAATAGATCTGTGAACTATCTGGAAATCCCTTATGTGGTGCTCTGTATTCGATTTAGATATTTCTTGTTTATCCATTTTACACATTCATATAGAATGTTTACCATTTGTGACAGAACTCAAAAACATATTTTTCTGATTTTTTAATAACCATATTTTGTTCGCACTTTATTAATTCGTTTAGGTTCCAAGTCACAAAGTTCACATGAAAAGTAAAAATTCTTTTACACTTGTCTTTGCTTGCTCTAACTCCGTGTCCACGAACCAGACAAAGAAAAAATAGAAATCGGGCTTTACTACAGCGTAAAGAAGAATGTAAACATTGATTCTCATTAGCGGGTATGACTGCTGTGTCAACCTTACTTCCATAAGCACTGTTTGGCAAAACCTTGTACATTTCAATTTATAGAGTTGTCTGAAACAAAAATAAAACGAACCACAAGTAAAGAAGATAGTAACTCCAACTCTATCCATGTTATACTCACTTATAATTCGAATTTATTATTTTAATTTTAATTATGGATGAAAATTTATCTCGTACTCCATGTGGCTGACTAAAAACTTTGTTTTTGTTACACTTCTCTTTACTGACATTTCATTTTAAGTTTGTTTCATTGATACCTCGATCTCTCATTAATTTCACCACGGTAAAATATGAGTGGTTTATGTCTTGGGTAAAACCACTCACAGTATCTCAATATTAATTTGTTACAATTAATCCATTAAATACCATTTAAGTCAAAAATATAATAGTATTTATGAAATCTACGACGTTTATAGGGTATGATATATATAATTTTATATATATATATATATATATTAATCATTCAGCTAGAAATGATAGCATATACAATTGGGTTGGCAACCATTGTTTATATTTTTTCCCTCCCCTTTAATCCTGTTTTCTTTGCAACTAACTTAAGCTTGACACAATTTAGTCAAAATTTATTCTTCCTTTCTAATTAAAACCTTTAAAGTGATCAGAACAGTTTTCTTCGAAACATAATTAAATAAATCTGTTTAATCAAGATATAAAATAAAATATTTTAAAGTGAAGATTGTTTCCAAATAACAAATTTCCCCAATTCTGTATAAAATTTTGGAGGTAAATATTTAATTAATGTGGAAGAAGATAACTTTTGTGTAACAAGAGAATTTTTATAGGAAGCCCAAAATTTCTTGGATTTTTGTTTAAAGAAATTAACAGCATTTGTTAAATTACACTTCGGGCTGCTGTGTATATTACGCATTGGGCAGACAAATTATTGCCAGCATCCACTTTTCTGGGCAAGTAACATCTAACTACAGAACTACCCACAGGGTAGTTCTGGAGCTCCATATGTGATTCAGAAGTCGTACTACAACTCAGATCACACTCCATACCGGGTAGTCGTGATTCCCAATACCCAACATAACCAAGGATATATCGTTGCTGGAAATTAATTTCAACTTCCCAAGATTCAATATTCCTACACGTCAAGAAGTTAATCAAGAAGACATAACCTGCATTTTGCTATTTAATGACGTCAGTTTCACTACCACATTCAATAGCATCAGCCAGAAATCGAATGTTACAAATAAGAAACAGAATTGATGGTTTTACCGTATGCCACCACTAAGCTAATATTCCACATCATATGAACTGTGAACTCCAATCTACATATCTGTCATAAATCGCAATCCTTATTTCTACCGAAGTTTTTCAAGAGATTACCTAATTTGGACTTTCTCATATGCATCTTCAACATCTGGCTACAGAAGTCTTCTACATCACCAAATTAACGTGTACTCGGATACCTAATCTACACTATACGAGTATATACTTCATCTGATCGATGTTTAATCTAAGACGGTTAACCATGATATATTTGAATTAAGCTGAATAAGTATAAATTTATATGCTTTATAAGACCCACATGAACTTGATATACAATTAGAAACCTTTTTCAAACTTCCAGTTAACTTCCAGTAATTTTCATGAATTTTTATTTTTTTATTACAAACTTTTGTTGGTTTTTTTTTTTGTTTTCTTGATGTAATTTTGAAGGAAATTGTATATCAAATTGCATGCATTTTTACGTTACCGTATGTTCAATATTTTCACTTCTTGTTTAAAGGTCACTATATTTCAATCGCATGAGAGAAAATAATTTTGCACTATCCACCTTAATGTTAATGATATTATCTAGCATCCAGATTGCTGAAGGCCTTCATCAACGCGGAGAGCGGGTAAGTCAGTGCAATACTCTTTAGTATTGTATCGAAAAAAAACTCATTGCTATTAAAATAGAGAAACCTAAAAGTAGTTCTCTTTGAGTTATAATTTCTATATGAGAACTAGATATTGTAAGGATCTCTATTCTATCAATTATCTAAACGTGCCCACTTTACTTTCTCTTTATGTGATTTTCTCTTCATTATTACTTTTTATTAATTTTCTCAGTGAATCTCTTAACCCCTTAAGGGACAATGAATTTTGGTTCTTATTATTTTTTTAAATTGTTTATAATTATTTTATACTGAAATATATTAATATGTATTTATAATACAAATTCATGTCTAAATATAGACATTTAAAACCCATTGTGTTACCGTTAGATTTGATAATATTTTGAATAAAAATTGATTGAAAATCGAAATGAATTGGTAAACTAGCAATTAGACGTTTTCCTACGGGAAAGGGGTGACAATATAGATTTGGAGTAGTCAGATTAAGGGGTCCATAAACCATATTATGCCAATGTGGACATTTGGTAGGAGTGGGTGTAGAGGCTATTTCTTAACAACACCTAAGAAATTACCTTCATTAATGGGCGGTTGAAATAACTACATTTTCTAATTATAGCTTTTATATTGGGGTCATAGTTTATTAAAAATTCATTTTAGACACACATATCTAAGCCATTTTTCTTTTGCCCTATTTTTTGGTTTTTGCTTTTATCAGGGAGTCTCTGTATTGTAAAAATGCTTTGGTTGAAGAGGGACAAGAACCCCCCTATCCCGACTGCAGCTACCTTTCAATGGCTCCCATTGTCCTTTATTTAACCAAAGGCTACGATGCTTGTGATTTCTTTTAAGTGCATCCATCAAGGTTTTACTTTGTGTACATTACACCCGTCCGAACTTAACGTAATTTTCACTTGTTTTTTATCCACCACTAAATAAGCTTAGTAATAACAAGTAAATAAGCGTTAAGTTCGGCCGGGCAGAACTTTTCATACCCTCCACCATAAAATATTCTGAACTAAAATAGAATATTTAGTTTTCATTCCTGTCCCAACGTTAAGCTGGTACGTTCAAATATCAGATAATGATCATAAAATGCTTCATTCGGGAGACCCTTTTTATGGTGCCTATATCTAACTATTTATGTTGACAATTTTTGGTGGGCTAGAAATTGGGAGGTACCGTTATATAGGGGTTATAATAAAACATGGACCTATGTTGACAGTTTTTGATGGGAGCCTTTAATGTCAAATAACTCCTAATTCGGTTAAAAATTGCAGCTAGAATCCTCAAAATACCGTACCGGTACATAACGTGGGAACTTCAAATGTCATTAACAGCTTGTTCGGAGGTATGTGGGCTATACGAAAATATGAACTTCAATAAAAAATTTTTGTTGCAGAATTTTTGTTGGCTTTTAAGTTTCAAATTACAGAAAGTTCGTCCAAAAAATAAAGCTAAGGTACGGAAAATCGGTAGGTTTGTTTTGGGGCTATACCAAGACATGGACCTACGTGGTTAAAAATTTTAAGTAAAATCCTCAAAGTACCGAAAATCGGGAAGTATTGTTATATTGGGGCAATCTTGAAAATTGTTGATGCAGATGTGTGGTGACCACTACAACCTTCAAATATAAAATTACAGTTAGTTCGATTAAAAATTGTAGCTAAAATTGCAAAATTACTGAAAATTGGGAGGTACCGTTATATGGAAGCTATATCCGAACATGGACCTATGTTGACAATTTTTGATGGAGAGGTGTGGTGACCACTAGGAATTTCAAATGTCAAATGTTCAAATTACAGATAATTGGATTAAAACTTGTAGGTAAAATTCTCAAAATAATAAAAAAATAAGGATCCTAAATGTCAATTTATAGCTAAATCGGTCTGAAAATGTAGCTAAAAACGTCAAAATACCGTAAATCGGGGGTACCGTTATATGGGGGCTATACCAAAACGTGGACCTATGTCCACAACTTTTGTTATGTAAGTTTATTGACACCTAAGAACCCTAAATGTCAAATTATAGCTAAATCGGTCTGAAAATGTAACTAAAAACGTCAAAATACCGTAAATCGGGGGGGGGGGGGGGGGGGTACCGTTATATGGGGGCTATACCAAAACGTGGACCGATATAGCCCATCATCGAACTTGACCTGCCTGCAAACAAAAGACTCATTTTCCCAAAATTTCAGTGTCCATTTTTGTGGATGCTAGAGTGATTACCACAGACGGACGGACGGACGTGCACAGATCGACTCAGAATTTTACCCTGATCAAGAATATATCAGGAATATTGTCAACTATTTCATATTCCATTTCATAAAAAAAGGGTAAATTTTTTTCGCGCTACATCAACGATTTTTGATATGTAGGTTAAGAAAAAGATTCCCAGCACGAATCTGGTCGCGAGCCAATTTTTGATTGTTGCGGACAAAAGTTATGGCGCTTTTATTTCGCTTTTTAAGAAAGAAAATATTATAAAAACGCTAGTTATTTTAATGAGCACAATTGTTACAAAAAAGTTCTCTCGAAGTGACTTCAGCGAGTAGATTGCATAATACCTGCAAAATCTTACACAGAATTCGCGGAATGTACATAAAATTGCTAAATTATTGAATATAAGTCTACTTTTTTTAAAATTAAAGCCCATTTATTGGTCATATAATTACATAAAAAATTGTTGTGGATCCAAACTTCACGGCGTATCAAATGAGACTGCAATCATACAGATTGGTGTTATAGTTTGGATGTTACAGCCAAAATAAGGACATATTTTGGTCAAAAAATAATTTTTTGTTTGAAAAAATATTTTTTTCACATGCATTATGTAGTAGAAAATATTGTAAAAATTTATAGGAATACTTCCTTCATTTTGCTTAAATCTCCTAACAAAATAGACGGATTTTGCTTCATTGACATTCATATTAAAGCTTTCCCATTAGGGAAGCTAATTGGGTTAATGAGGATATAAGTTAAGGGGTTTATAATTAAATAGAACCGTTTTTCTTGAGTTTGATTAATGAACTGAACTTTATTTCCAAAAAATTATTTTACAAAACTTACATTTTGCTTAGATTAACATTTCTTAATTAACAATTCATTATTTCCACAAAGAAGGTAACAAACATTTTGCTTAAGCTAACGTTTCTTATTCTTTAGTTTTTATTTGGTTTCTTATTACATTTTATTATTTTGATTATTTTGTCTGCTTGGCATTATTGCAGTCAAGTGTCTCACAGTGGGAATTCATTGTACTTGAAGACTGGTGTCAGATGAACGCCAGTTCATCGACATGCTGGCGTGAGTTTGAAAATGATGTGTTAATACCTCCCCCCTAAATACCGAGCGTCCTCGTTCGGTTAAAAATATGTGAAATTCTATTTATCCCAGGTGATCTTATGTTTTATCCAATATTTTAGTGGTGGAGTTGTGAAATTTTAAGGTTCTTGATTAACATGAACTGTCCTATTGAATTGATTTAAAAGAATTACTCCTGGTGTTAATTCCTCTATTGTAGGAATATTTCTATTATCAACGACACTGCAGTTAGACTGTTTGCTCTTTATTAAATTTGCCAAGCAGGTGTTATCATAAATTTGTTCTAATTCTGTTCTTTTACAAATCGTGATATCATTATAGGTTTTACAATTTTTTATGATACCAAAAATTATTTTGTTACAGATTATTACATTTTCAAAATTTATTCTGTCAACTAGTTTGCCGAATTTGACTGGTTTTATTAATACGAGTAGTTTGTTACATGAAGTTCTTTCTGTAGTGGAAATACTAATAATGTAAACAACCGAATTTTTATTTGAAGCAATCTTTACCGTCATTTTCGTACTATCAATTAATGACTGATATTTGTCGATATCGATGATGTGATTCAATTTAAAGGTTCCAGTTTGTAATTTAGTCATTCTAGCGTCCAGTGTCACAATTTGTGCATTAGTGTAATCGAATATCCGTACGTCTCCCATTGTCAATGTAAAAAATGTCATGAAATCAAAAAAATTAAAAAATATTGTCAGTTACTAATGTTATTTTTGTGAACAATTTTCCCAGATTCTGTCAGGACAGTAGAAGTTTTGTTTTCCTTTATTGTCTCTTCCCTATAAGTTTTGCTCAGTTTAGTCCCAAGCCTATTATTTTCCTTTACAACAATTTTCTGTCCTGGTTCGTATGTAAGTTTCTGTAAAATTTCCAGTCGTTCTTTCTGAATGTCCTTAGGGTCAGTGTTAATTCTCCTACCAAACAAAGCTTCAACCGGTTTCCTATTTATAGTGGAATGGATTGAATTATTATACTCATAATCTGATCTATGCAATAGCTCTGAGAATGTGTTATGAGTGTTTTCAGTTTTAAAACAATGCATTATTTCTGACAAGGTTGAGTGAAATCTTTCAATCTGTCCGTTTACACTACTACTATAGGGTGGAATTTAAGTACCTTGACATTATATTGATTTTCAAGAATGAAAATTATCGCATTTGAATTGAACGATTTCTCGTTATCAATTACAATTATCTTTGGCATACCGAAAGAAAAGAATTTCTCTGAGTGGTTCTTTAACGTCAACCGCTGCTCTGGAATTAAGTACCTTTACTTGGGCGTATTTGGAAAATTTATCGATGGCGGAAAGTATTGGTTTCTTTTCCGTTAAATATTTCTCCAAATTCAATTTTATTCGGGTGTCTATCATATTTATGCTCGTTACATATTTTGCAGGTCTTGACATTTTTTTGATTTTTGAGTGCATTTCCTGAAAGTAGTATTTTGTCAAAAATTGAGTCTTGTTTTCGACGCTATTTCTGTGTGCTCTGTTATGTTCATTTATAATTACTTCTTCTTGTTCGTCTATTGTCTTGAGGTCAATTACTATCGTCCTAGAATATTTTAGTTTATATTGCGAAATGTTATCGCGAAATATTTCCTGTAGTTGTCCAAAAATATTATCTGTAGTTTTAATACAATTCGTAACCGATGGATTCAAATACTTCTTTAAAAGTTCAGTGAGATTGTCCGTTGTAATATTTGGTTCATTTATTATATGTCGATGGATTGTTGGGAAAACAATTTCAAAATTGTAGGAAGGACTTTCTCCTTCAGATGACAAAATAATCTGATTTTTGAAGGCATTTATTGGCACGTCAGTAAATTGAATGGAGTTGTGAGAAGAGCTTTCGTCACTATGTTGTGTGGAAGTCATAGAGTTCACTTGTGAAATATGATTTTGATTAGAGATTTTGTTATAATGGTCCGTGTCTGTCTTAGAACAGTCTTGTGAAACTTCTGGGGATCTGGATAACGCGTCGGCAACGACATTCGTTTTCCCAGGTTTGTACAGAAGTTCATATTTATAATCTTCTAGGAAGGCTTTCCACCTTTTCAATTTATAGTTCGAATTTTTGATATTTAATGAATATGTAAGTGGTAGGTGGTCTGTGTAAATTTTCATTTTGGATGAACCATATAAGTAATTCCGAAGTTCCTTCAAAGCCCATACAATTGCGAGCATTTCTGTTTCATTAGTCGCATAGTGTTCTTCAGCTTTCTGAAGCGTACGGGACAAAAAAATACGGTCATCTTGAGACAGTACTGCGCCAAGGACGTAGTTAGAAGCGTCAGTGGTCAAGTGAAATTCCTTATTAAAGTCCGGATATGCTAACAAAACATCTTCTGACATGAGAGCACTTTTCAATTTACTAAACGCATCAATTGCTTCCTCGCTAAGATTTATTTTAATTCTACTAGACGTGAATTTTGAGGCTCTGCCATTCTCCCCTCGCAGAAGGATTGTCAGGGGTTTTGCAATCTTAGCATAATCCCGAATGAATCTTCTGTAAAAGTTGGACATTCCAAGGAAAGATCTTAGATCTTTTAACGTTTTAGGAATGGGGTAGTTGTTAATGGCTTCTACTCTATCAGGATTTGTTTTTATTCCGCGATCGGAAACAATGAAACCCAAAAATTCAACTTCTCGTTTTAGGAATTCACATTTGTCAAGCTGAACCTTCATATTCGCTTTTTCTAGTGTCTTAAATATGGTGTTCAGATTCTCGAAATGAGATTTTTCTCTTCCGCGAAGATGATAATATCGTCTATGTAGACGAAACAAATTTTCCCAATATGTTCTCTTAGAATATCGTCCAAGGTTCTTTGAAAAATGGAAGGGGCATTTTTCAGCCCAAATGGCAATCTGGTAAACTCGTACTTTCCGTTATTCACGGAAAATGCTGTCTTTTTCATATCACTTTCTTTTAAAGGGATTTGGTGAAATCCACTTTTCAAGTCTATTACATTTGGACAATTGAGGTAAAACCTCATTGATATTAGGTACCGGATATTTGTCCGGGATGGTAACATCGTTAAGTTTACGATAGTCTATTACCATACGATACTTTTTCTTTCCGGAAGCGTCCGATTTTTTGGGAACTATCCATATAGGAGAGTTGTAGGGTGACCGTGAAGGTCGTACTATCCCGTGATCCAAAAGTTCTTTGATTTGAGATTCCACCTCGTCTTTGAGATGCATGGGATAGGGATAATACCTCGAATAAATCGGGTTTCTTCTTTTGTATGGATCTCACCGACAACGGATGTAGTGTACGTTAATTTTTCATTGGGGTCACTGAATAGGTTTCTATGTTTATGAACTAAATTATCGAGCTTCAATCTTTGTTCGTCAGTCATGTGGTCGTTCCTGATATTAATGGTGTTCACTGATTGTGACGTAAGCTGTTTTATTCGTATTTTAATTTTATTATCCACTATCATATAATTTTTTGCTGCATGAATAACTGCTGCTAACTCTTTTAAACTGTCATTTCCTAGAATTGCATGAAAAGTTCTAAGGTTAGGCAAAAGGAAAAACCTTTGCTTTGGCAAATTTTTATCGAAAAGTTTAATGAAGGTATGATGTGTGATTTTTGTCTGTCCAGCGATGGAGGATGCGAAAAAATGTTTTTTATTTGGGATAAAATTTTTTACTAAATGAGATTGGACATAATTCTTATTAGACCCGGTATCAATCAAAATTCTTAAAATTTGTCCTGAAATCGCCCTACTTTCGAAATAAAAAAATGTATTTCAGAAAATTCCCTTAAACTTCGGACTACGTCCGGGACCTTGTCCAGGTCCGAAAGGTCATTTCCATACCTAGCCTCTATTACTTGATCTGTGCCTGAAATGTCCGCACTAGGACTGAGATATTGTCTAATGGCAATTTGACACTGTTCGGCACAGATAGGAGCGATAGTGTCCTGTAACTGTCTATTTTGTTCTTCCGTATTAGGAATGTTAATAACCGGGGGTCTAATTAAGTTTGCGGCCGGATTAGACATGGTGGGTTCAACGAAAAAAAAAAATCTATGTTCACTTCGCAAAATTTAACGTTAATACTTCAAAAGATTGCTTCAAAAGATTTTTTCCTTCAGGTTATTTTTCTCACTTAGTTAATACGTTTTCAGAATTAAGATTGATTCAAAAGATTTTTCTCTTCAGATTATATTTCTCACTTAATTACGTTTTCAAAATTATTTTTTCTTTTATGGTTAATTATTTCTTAAAAAAATAATTAAAATTTTCTCACTTAATAAAGATTTTTCTCTTCAGATTATATTTCTCACTTAATTAATACGTTTTCAAAATTATTTTTTCTTTTATGGTTAATTATTTCTTAAAAAAATAATTAAAATTTTCTCACTTAATTAATATGTTTTCAAAAAAAAAATTTATAAGTAATTATTTCAATATTTCTTTACACTTTCTTATTCAAATAATTCACTTGAAAAATTTCAATAGTTAAATGAATTAAATTGTTCCCACTTAAATAAATTCGTTTTCAAATTTATTTTTTCTTTTTATAGTTAACTAGCTGAACCCGGTGCGCTTTGCTGCCCCGACTACGATAAAATATAATGGAATGCCATAACTACATTAACGTTTTTAATATTTTAACGAATAAATATAGGAGATATGAAGGCGTTATATACCCATTCAGGGTTGTTATGGAGCTACTATAGTATTTTTGTATGTTTCTACTGACTGCTAAGTCTTCAAAATTTCATTGAAATTGAACATACGTAACAAAAACATGAAATCGACCGAAAATATATATGGGTGCTATATTCCCATATGAACCGATCTCGGTATAATTGGCCAAATTTATTTTTAGACCAAATCTTGTCTTACATTCCAAAATTCATTGAAATTGAACATACATAGCGTGTTTTGTGCATAAAATACAGAAAATTAGCCGAAAATATATGGGAGCTATTTTCATATCTGAACCGATTTCGATATTATTAGTCCCATTTATTTCTAGAACGAATTTCGTCACGGTTTCCAAATTTCAGTGAAATTGGACATTCATATATAGTGTGTCCAAATCTGAACCGGTCCCCATATAATTTGGCACATTTATTTTTCGCACAAATTCCGTCAGACATCCCAAATTTCAACGACATTGCACACATATAGCGTGTTTGCTGCATCAAATACAGAAAATCGGCCGAAAAATATATAGGAGCAATATCCAAATCTGAACCGATTTCGATAAAATTTGGCACTTTTATGTCTAGACCAAGTTCTGTATCACATTCCAAATTTCAGCGAAATTGGACATACATATCGAGTTTGGTGCATAAAATACAGGAAATCGGCCGAAAATATATATAGGAGCTATATCCAAATCTGAACCGATTTCGATATAATTTGGCACATTTATTTCTAGACCAAGTTCTGTATCACATTCCAAATTTCAGCGAAATTGGACATATATAGGGTGCTTGTTGCCGAAAATATATAAATATATTAAAATCTGGACCGATCTCGATATAATTTAGCACATTTATTTCTAGAACAAATTCCGTCAGAACCTCCAAATTTCAGCGAAATTTGTCATATATAGCGTGTTTGGGGCATCAAATGTGGAAAATCGGCCGCAAATATATATTGGAGCTATATCCAAATCTTAACCGATTTCGATATAACTCGGCACATTTATGTCTAGTCCAAATTCCGTTACACATTCAAAATTTCAGCGAAATTGGACATATATAGCGTGTTTGGTGCATCGGCCGAAAATATATATGGGAGCTATATCCAAATCTGAACCGATTTCGATATAATTTGGTTCATTTATTTCTAGACCAAGTTCTGTAACAAATTCTAAATTTCAGCGAATTTGGAAATATATAGCGTGTTTGGTGCATCAAATGCGGAAAATCGGGCGAAAATATATATGGGAGCTACATCCAAATCTGAACCTATTTCGATATAATTTGGCACATGTATTTCTAGACCAAGTTCAGTCACACGTTCCAAATTTTATTGAAATTGGATATAAATACCGCGTTTGGTGTCTCAAATACATGAAATCGACAGAAAATATATATACGAGCTATATCCAAATCTGAAACGATTTCAAAATAAATTGGCACATATATTTCAAGGCCAATATCCATCACACATTCTAAATTTCAGCGAAATTGGACATATATAGCGTGCTTGGTGCATAAAATAAGGAAATCGGACGAAAATATATGTATATGGAGCTATATTTAAATCTGAACCAAACTCGATATAATTGGCACATTTATTTCTAAAACAAATTCCGCCACTCATTCCAAATTTCATTGAAATTGGACATAAATAGCATGTTTGGTACATAAAATAAGGAAATCGGCCGAAAATATATGTATGTGGCAGCTATATCCAAATCTGAACCGATTTGAATATAATGTAGTAAATTTATTTATACATAAAATTCCGTCACACATACAAAATTTGGAGATTGTATCTGTAATAGTTCTAGAGATATTTGCATACAAAATCTAAATTTTTTGGAGGTACCTCCGGTTTTGATGCTATATCTCCAGATCAACGCGAAATTTCAAAAAATGATATAGCCTATTTTCATTCCAGGCCATGTAGCAATGCACCCTAAACATTTCAATAAGATCTGTTCAGCGGTTTTCGAGTCTATAAGGCACAAACAAACAAACAGACAAACAAATTTCAATTTTATATATATAGATTATTTAATTATTTCTTTAAACTTTCTTCACTTGAAAATTTTCAATAGTTAAATATCTCTTAGTAAATTAATTAAATTTTTCTCATTTAATTTATACGTTTTCAAAATTCTTTTATCTTTCTGTAGTTAATTAACTCATTATTTCTTTAATTTTTCGTATGTAAATAATTCACTTGAACAATTTCAATTTTTTTTAATTCCTTAACACTTAATACTCACACCACAACCAATGTGGAGGTCCACATTTTTTCCATTTCCCTCTGTACTTTGGAGTGGACACGGCACGGCAGCCTGTCCTCGACTTGGTCTGCTGGTTGTTTGAAGTGGATCCTATGGGGTCCTTAATTGCCGATGAGCGTATGCTGGTTCTTGCCAAAGATTTTCGGAGCTTATGAGGTCCTTGAAGCCTCTGGGGTTCTTATTTATCGATAGGCGTACGGGGTTCTTTCCAAAGATTTTCGGAGCTTATGAGGTCCTTGACGAAGCCTGTGGGGTTCTTATTTATCGATGGGTGTATGAGGTCCTTGCCAAAGATATTCGGAGCTTATGAGGTCCTTAATGAAGCCTGTGGGGTTCTTATTTATCGATGGGCGTATGAGGTCCTTGCCAAAGATATTCGGAGCTTATGAGGTCCTTAATGAAGCCTGTGGGGTTCTTATTTGTCGATGGGCGTAAGGGGTCCTTAGATGTCTGTGGAGCCTATGGGGGCCTTTTTGACATTTTTCGGAGCCTTTGGGCTCCTTTTTTGTTGGGCGCCAGTTAAGCGGTTTATAATTAAATAGAACCGTTTTTCTTGAGTTTGATTAATGAACTGAACTTTATTTCCAAAAAATTATTTTACAAAACTTTCATTTTGCTTAGATTAACATTTCTTAATTAACAATTCATTATTTCCACAAAGAAGGTAACAAACATTTTGCTTAAGCTAACGTTTCTTATTCTTTAGTTTATTCTTTAGTTTTTATTTGGTTTCTTATTACATTTTATTATTTTGATTATTTTGTCTGCTTGGCATTATTGCAGTCAATTGTCTCACTGTGGGAATTCATTGTACTTGAAGACTGGTGTCAGATGAACGCCAGTTCATCGACATGGCGTGAGTTTGAAAATGATGTGTTAATATATATGTCAAAGCTTCTGAAATGGAAACAGAGGTCAAATAACCCATTTTTATTTATATGCATTTTAAAATACGTGTAAATCGCGTAATTATAAAATCATTTTGTCCGCATGTGATTTTCATGTACAGCAAGACCATATCTGTTAATTTGTATATATTTTTCGAAATTTAATTTGGAGGCTAAGATGTAGCATCAGCTGCATCTTAGCATTAAAATACCTATAAAATATCGCTAATTTGCGCAAAGTGCATACAATTTTTGTCCGCATCCGATTTCAATGTCCACCATGAAAATCTACATCGATATATATCTATTTCAAGGCGATCAATTAAGAACCGTGGATGTAGCATCACACACTATTTTTTGGGATAAAATGAATGTAGCTCCCTTATCAGTGAAGTTTTCAAAACTCTGTTTTCGCTAAAACGAAGATGCTGTATTAGTTGTTTCATTGCAGTGTCAACGAACCACAGAAAACGCGATATTTCCAAAAACAATTTTAGGTGATTTTTCCACTTTGGACTTTCTTGTAACTCGCGTTTTAGTGGATTGATTTTCACGGGGAATGATTTATTAGATCCGGAACGTAAAAAACTAAAATGTGCAATCAAGTACGAGGAAATCGAATGACAATTGTAAAAATTAGGCCCGAAAAATATGATTTTTAGAAAAATGTTCTCACAAAATTTCCGTATTTGAATGCAGATTTCTATGAAGCTGTGTAGACTACACTCACAATACATATATCAAATAACTCAGAATCGCGAGTTCTACAATCCTATATACGATTTTTTGTAAAACCTGTTTGCGGAATGAAATTAGAAGAAAATGTCAAAAAACACTGTAAAACTGGCTTCAAAATGTCAGCATCATTTAATGGTAGAAGCAGTTCAAATTTTGAAAAGTAATACATTAGTGAGATAATCCTTATTTAGTTTGCTTCTAGTTTTACTTTGACAGGAAAATCGAGAGAAGTGTTGTTTACTCACAAACCGAGAGAAAACAAAAAAAGTCATGGTGGCTTCAACCCATTTTTACCCATTTTTTAACATAAATATAGCCACAGCTTCCACACAAATTATCTTTTAAGGCCAATATTTTTTGCCACGTCCAACAACATTTCATTTTATCCAAAAAATATTTAATTTGTATAATATAGAACCACAAGTCGCGTTTTCTAAAAGGGTAAACCTTGGCTTCAGCTATGTTAAATTTTCAAAAATATTGGTGATATATACTTTATAGGGTCGCAAATGAGTATTTCAATGCGCTACAAACGGAAAAACAAAATATACCCTCCATACTATGGTGGAGGGTATAAAAAATGTAATTCATATTTCTATGCATGTTTTTCTCATTTATCACATCGTTATAATTTTGTTGAAAGAATCTAATTTATGTTATTCTTTCAAGCTTGTAACGGAAAAAGCTGGCAAAGTGCTTAGAATAATGCTATACCTTATTTTTTCTCAGAAATAAAAATCGAATTTACAGCACTGGTGCTGTTTTACTGATTAGTTTTATCAAGAACATTTTATGGCATACAAAAAACATGTTATTATTATTTTATACTTTGCTTATTAAATCAAAAATTCTCATAAAAAGTAATTCCTTTAATTAAAAAGGAAAAACTCCTATAGGTAGTTGCATGAGAAAAGTCATACACAGTGTGACGGAATAGTGGAAATACAAGGAATGTGTGTCTTTAATTTTTAGAGAGAGATTTAAAAGATTGAGATAAGAAAATATTAGAATGAGGTCTTTGGAACATTTGAAAGAGCTGACAATTCTTTAAGATAAAATTTAATTATTTCAATTTTTTTTTTAATTTCTTAGCGTCACTGTAGTACCATTGTTCTGTGCTGTGTAACAAAATAGCCCCCATAAAGTATGGCCAAAAATACCGATCCCTTCCATTACTGGGTGATAAAATTTTCTTTTTTACATTTCCGTTTCAAATCTTTTTCTTTTTGTACAAAACAAAATCAAATATGTAAAGTAAATGAAATATACCGTCATAAATTACACACTAATTTTTTACATGCCCGAACATAACACATAACAGCAAGAATGTTGCTATGAAACACTGCGCCCATTTCGTTAGTGGTAATTGACAAAAGCCTTCCTTCCTATTTGTGTTCATTTCAAATAATTTCAAACAAAAGATTTTTGTAATTTTCGCATACAATGGGGAGTTATACAATAACTTAAGTTTCTTTAATACCGGCGAAAATTGTGTTAAAATAACACTTAATAAATGTAACACCCCTAACAACTCCAAGCCCTCAGGCACAGTGTGTGCCTAGTGCTACAATTGAAGAAGACTTTACTGCGAATATTCCTGCGTGAAATTACATGATCAACACCGAATTCTATGATTTATTTATTCTTTGCTTAACATTAAATACCTGAATGCAAGAAATGCTGGAAGAAAACTCAAAGGATACAGAGGACGAATTTTGAATGAAAACTGCCAAACAATAAAATGTATTATTGTAATAAATCATATCGCGTGCGATTAGTGCGGAGTAGAGCAGGAGTTACTTCAAAATTTCTGTAAGATTTGTGACAAATTTTATTGGTGGAGTGGTTTTGGAAGGGGCTTTGGGTCCCATTGTACATTGCTATTGTTGAAATATGAACCAGAAAAACTTCAACAGTGTTAATTTTTGGTCATAATTTTATTAAGTGTACGGCAAATAATGGACTTCCTTATTGTTTTGAAATTACAATGCAGGAGTACACAAAAGGCTTTAATAACTAAACGAGCAAAGGACTTAGTGGATGTTAGATGTAATTTATAGGGTGTTTCAATATAACAATGTAATTGACTTTTTTACCAGGTACTTTGTAATGAATTTTATACGTAGTTAATAATGAAAGGCAAACTTATAATTTCAGAAGAAGGATCGGCGGTTAGTTTCGCCTGGCCGAACTTTTATTACCCTCCACCGCGAGTTGTTTTGAAGTAAAATTGAAATTACCAAACTCGTCTGTCACGCCAAGGCTTATTATTAGGAGAAGTGAAATATGCTAACTGAGGAATATAACTTAAAAAGAAATACAACTAAGAAAAGGCTATTGTCGGACTGGCCGACTATTAAATACCTTATACCACGGCCTCTGGACACTTTTTTCCATGAATTTTAGTTTGTGTGACTGCGATATGTTATGTGTTATTTTACTTATTTTATAATAGACAGACGCACGCACCGTTTTCATCAACAAATTAAAATTTATAGTAGGAAATAAAAAAATACCAAAGACATTATAACTTGCTTTCGGTGATTTTCTCCGAACACGGTGCCCCTGAACTAACTTTAAATGAAAGGAGCTTACACCTGGGAAGTTTTTGCGGATTCTAATCGCTAAATAGCTGTCAAACTTCACATTTTTGAGTTTTTGTAGATTTTCACGATTTTGCTTGGAAACCTCAAGTCCTATCGAAATGGGACCGAAAAAAAGTGTAGCCGTGAAAATTAAAAAAATAAAATTCGGGGATTTCATGCATATTTTTTGTTAAATTTGAATTACAATTTTCTACGTTTTTGTCGTCGAAGAGAAATTCTTCCAGACCCATTTTCGAACATTTTGATATATGTGGTCAAATATGGTGGAGTTGTGAGCATGATAATACTTAAATTTGTGCTGCAAGGATAGTTAAAAATTAAACTTGAGCTAAAAAGTCATATAAAGCATGTTTATAAAACGTTTTTTTGGAATATTTCTTGAATTTATCTGGTAAATTTTCCAGGTTGAGAATTGAACCCACGTTCCTAATAAAGCGGGTCAAATTTGTTGTAGGATTAATCGGAATGTTCCATTTTACTAAAATAAAACAAAAAAAGTGCACAATATTTGCATGGGTAGTACAATTTTTAAATTTTACTAGCGGACCCGGCGAACTTCGTCTCGCTATTAAGGAATAAAATTTCATACAAAAACTCAATTTTCGATTTTTCCAATTTTCCGACTTTTCCAGAGATATTTTCCAAAATTTTCTTCCGTAAAGACCTTCTCCTCAAAAATACGAATAACTGACAAAAAATTTTACAGAAATCGGCCTAGCCGTTCTCATTTTATGAATTACTATACATTTTTTACACCATTTTTATATATATAGATTTGATTCAAACCTATTCTGATGATCGCTAAAATTGAACACAGTTTTGTACATTTTTTATTATAATTGGGATATTTTCCGAAAATATGGCAACACCGTTATTTTTTTTTTTTCTTATGAATGTTGGCATAGTACAGGACTCTCAAAAAATAGATAGTACGGATTTGTAATACAAACACATCAGAAGATACCTTAACATATAAAAATAAACAATTTCAATTCTATTCAGATGATCGTGAGTGTATCTCAAAAGTGGTACAACCTGGGAAAAAATTACAAAGCACTCTTATAGGGAATTTTCGACGCTATATGACATTCTCTAGCCCCATTTCAATAAGACTTGCCGTTTCCGAACAAAATCCTGAAAACCTAACAAAAAAAAACCTAAAAATGTGTTTTTTTTATTTTTCTCATCTGTGAAGTTGTTGTTTCAGAATCAGCAAAAACTTGCCCGTGACCTTGGAACCTTAAATTACTAATATTTTAAAATTCTTCAAGATAGAGAAAGTCCTCAAAAACATGCCAAATATCGGGCATATTTGGTAGGGAGGCTGTATTAAAACTATACCCACAATTCTCTGCTGGAATGGTGTATTCCAATATCGAAGACTATATACCAAATTTCAATCAATTGGATTAGATAATGTGGCTTAAATTTCAGCCGTTGCGATAAGATAATATGGCTCAAACCTTCAAAATACCGAAAATCGGGAGGTACCGTTCTATGTAGGCTATATAAAGACGCGGACAAATTTCTTGGGGAAAGTTTTGTAGCCCCAAGGAAAAGCATATAAAAAATTTCAGTCATTTCGGTATGATAATGTGACTCACACCTTCAAAAGACCGAAAATCAGAAGGTACCCTTCTATGGGGGTTATATGAAAATGTGGACCTATGCAGATAACTCTCTTTGGGCATATTTTATATAAACCCCAAAATTTATTGGGAAAGTTATGTAGCCCCAAGCAAGACTAAATGTCAAGCTTCAGCCATTTTGGTAAGGTAATGTTGTTCAAACCTTCAACATACCGAAAATCTTGAGCTTCCGTTCTATGGGGGCTATATGAAGCGACAAATTTCTTGGTGCTAGATTTTAAGCTCAATTGAAGACTTAATGTCAAATTTCAGGCATTTCAAAATACCTTAAATAGGGGGGGGGGGGGGTATCCTTCTATGTGGACATTCAGAATAAACGTTTAAGTTTTGCTAATAAATTTTTATTAAAGCGAGTGACGGAACCCGAAGGAATATACCAATGTCAATATATATTGGGATTGATGCCATTTTGTTATTCATTTTTACGATAGTTGCCTCAACACAGTCATTTCAGTTGGTCACCATAGGATTTAAAACTTTCGGATCATTAGCCATAAAGCATGGACTCGCCCACGAAAAACATTATATCACTGTAAACAGTTCCACAAGGAGCAGCTTCGGGAAAAAATTCCAAAGGATCCTTGAACAGGCTTAAAAATACACTTAAGTAAAAGTGTTGAACTTTTGTCAGGGGAGTAAACAAAGATGTTGTCCTATATAGACCCCCTTGTAACATGATGTACTTTTCGAACATATTTTATGATGTGCAACGTTTCGGCCAATTCGGTTACTCAATTCGTAAGTTTCCGTGCTCAGCAATCAATTGAATTGGTGCCGGCAATGTTATTTAGAGCTCTTGGGGTCTAAAACTAAAACCATTATTTTGATGAGACATATTTACGTATCAAAATGTATATATCATCATTAGCCTAAAGGATGAGGGTATAAAAAAGTATAAAATCGATCAAATAGAAGGTCAGCCTTTCACAATGACATAAGGGCAGATATCTGACGACAACGACGATATGTAACGATCTCAATACACACCCTAGAGAATTACCTATTTCTCTCTACGGAGCTTGGACTTCTTTTCCTGAATTCCATGATTAATATGTGTGGAGGTGGCGTTCAGCGCTCCGCTCCCTCACATGTACGAGTTCAGAGCAATTGCATCTCACCGATGTCTGAGTGTGGTGGATGCGAATATGACAAACCGAGTACATCTATATTGGTCATAGTTTTTTTCCGTCCCGGCACGGACCAAAATAATCCGGAGCGGGCATACCGGTAAGATAGAAATCGTAGAAAAATAGAAATTGCTAAATCAGACAATGCATTTTTGAATTATGCCACGCTGAGAGTAAATTATCGAAACGATATCTTGAAAGTATATGTGGCGTATGATGTATGAATGTAAATCTAAACGCATACGACTCACTTTCCATTTTATAATTAAGTAAATTTTAAGGTTTCTAAAGGTAATAAGAATTTTTGTGAGTAACTCGGCGTTTACAAACGACAGTTTTGGCAAGGCAATAGCAAAAATACAAACCATTTTCACCAATGCATTCACAAATATTTAAATATGTGTTAGGAATTGTATAAATGTATTGATGAAAAAGGTTTGTATCTTTGCTATTGTCAGCTCAAAATTGTAATCTTATCGAGGCAGCGTAATGTATAAAATTTTGCGTTTCCAATTTAATATTTCTTTTTCGGAACAATTTCAAAACTAGTAGCCAGCAAAAAGTATATCCTCAAGTAGTTTCTTTGAAAATTCTTATTCTATTATTGGGATCAAGGATCAAGATTTGACAAATAAAATAAACTACGTGCCATTTTACCAAAAAATGTTTTATAATTTTGTTGTATACTTGACTTTTTATTTTTTTTTTTTTGAGGACTGGAAATATGCTTTAAAACTTTTAACAAAGCCTTTACAACTTACATGAATTCGCAAATATAATGAAATGTTCTTGGACAATTTTCCATAAAAATTCTTCAGTTTAGTTGAAATGTTCACAAGACCTTTTTTGTGTTACCACAAAAACCAAACTTCAGTTGCAGCAAATTTTCGCTAACAATTTTTCAACAACTTACTACAGTTTACATTTACAGCACTACAGCAAACATTTTATGGGGCATGAAAAGTGAGAAACAGGCAAAAGATTTGCAAATTAATTGTTCAGTAGAAAAATAAATTAGGAAAACAAATCTTTTGGAAGAAAAACGCTCCTCTAGAAAATAGTCATATACACACTTACCTGCACCTTACGATTTGCATATTTTTTCCCAGATTTAACACGTTTTTACAACTGAATTGCCGTATTTTTAGCTTTATTGATCGAAGAACATATATTTTCCCACTCAGTTTACATATACTGTCTCTAACAAATTGTTCACTTTAATATGCACACACAATGCCCTTTGCCAACCTCATTTAAATTGACTTAAGAAAAAACTTTAAAAAGTTTCAAATATCCTTTGTAAATTGTGTACAGTTTGAAGGGAGGTTAAAAATAAGAAACAAGGAGCAAACGAACAACTTCAAAACTTTTAAATTTAACATAATGAGTAACACAATCATTTGGTTTTACATATCAAAAATCAAATCTAATTCTAGATGAACAGCAAAAAACGAAAAAAAAACAAGTAAAAATGCATTAAGTTCGGCCGGGCCGAACTTTTCATACCCTCCACCATAAAATATCCATTCCTGTCCCCAACTTTAAGTGAGTACGTTAAAATGTCAGATAATGTGCCTATATCTAACTGTTGACAATTTTTGGTGGGCTAGAAATTGGGAGGTACTGTTATATAGGGGTTGTAATAAAACATGGGCCTATGTTGACAGTTTTTGAAGGGAGCCTTTAATGTCAAATAACTCCTAATTCGGTTAAAAAATTTAGCTAGATTCCTCAAAATCGGTACATAACGTGGGAACTTCAAATGTCATTAACATCTACTTCGGAGGTATCTGGGCTACACGAAAATATGAACTTAAATGAACAATTTTTGTTGCAGAATTTTTGTTGACTTTTAAATTTCAAATTACAGAAAGTTCGTCCAAAAAATAAATATTGGGAGTACCGTTACATGGGAGCTATATCCGAACATGGACCTATGTTGACAATTTTTGATGGAGAGGTGTTGTGACCACTAAGAACTTCAAATGTCAAATTACTGCTTGTTCGGTTTAATATTGTAGCTAAAATCATCAAATTACTGAAAATTGGGAGGTACCGTTATATGGGGGGTGACCACTAAGAATTTCAAAGGTGGAATGTTCAAATTACAGATAATTCGGTTAAAACTTGTTGGTAAATTTCTCAAAATACCTGAAATCGGGCGGTAACGTTATATGGGGGCTATTCCAAAACATGGAGCTATGTCCACTAGTTATATAAGTTTATTGACATTTAAGAACCCTAAATCGGTCTGAAAATGTAGATAAAAACGTCAAAATGCCGTAAATCGGGGGTACCGTTATATGCGGGATATGCCAAAACGTGGACCTAGGTCCACAACTTTTGTTATATAAGTTTAGTTACACTTAAGAACCCTAAATGTCAAATTATGCCGTAAATCGGGGGTACCGTTATATGGAGGCTATACCAAAACGTGGACCTAGGTCCACAACTTTTGTTATATAAGTTTAGTTACACTTAAGAACCATAAATGTCAAATTATAGCTATATCGGTCTGAAAATGTAGCTAAAAACGTCAAAATACCGTAAATGGGGGGGACCGTTATATGGGGGCTGTACCAAAACGTGGACCTATGTCCACAAGTTTTGTCACATAAGTTTATTGACATTTAAGAACTTCAAATGTCAAATTATAGCTTCATCGGTCTGAAAATGTAGCTAAAAACGTCAAAATACCGTAAATCGGGGGGTACCGTTATATGGGGGCGATACCAAAACGTGGACCTATGTCCACAAGTGTTTTTATATAAGTTTATTGACACTTAAGAACCCTAAATGTCAAATTATAACCAAATCGGTCAGAAAATGTAGCTAAAACCGTCAAAATACCGTAAATCGGGGGGTACCGTTATATGGGGGCTATACCAAAACGTGGACCTATGTCCACAACTTTTGTTGTATAAGTTTATTGACATTTAAGAACCCTAAATGTCAAATTATAGCTACATCGGTCTGAAAATGTAGCTAAAAACGTCAAAATACCGCAAATCGGGGGGTACCGTTATATGGGGGCTATACCAAAACGTGGACCTATGTCCACAACTTCTAATATATAAGTTTATTAACACTTAATAACCCTTAATGTCAAATTGTAGCAACATCGGTCTGAAAATGTAGCTAAAAACGTCAAAATACCGCAAATCGGGGGGTACCGTTATATGGGGGCTATACCAAAACGTGGACCTATGTCCACAAGTTTTGTTGTATATGTTTACTGACACTTAAGAACCTTAAATGTCAAATTATAGCCAAATCGGTCTGAAAATGTAGCTGAAAACGTCAAAATACCGTAAATCGGGGGGTACCGTTATATGGGGGCTATACCAAAACGTGGACCAATATAGCCCATCATCGAACTTGACCTGCCTGCAAACAAAAGACGCATTTTCCCAAAATTTCAGCGTCCTATCTCCATTTTTGTGGATGCTAGAGTGATTACCACAGACGGACGGACGGACGGACGTGCTCAGATCGACTTAGAATTTTACCCTGATCAAGAATATATATACTTTATAGGGTCGCAAATGAGTATTTCAATGCGTTACAAACGGAAAAACAAACTTAATATACCCTCCATACTATGGTGGAGGGTATAAAAAATGAAAAACTGTTTTATGGAATATTAATCTTTTGAGGGCGAGTATTTGGCATATTATCAATCATATACGAATGGGAGTAAGTAATGAAACGAAAACCGCGGAAACGATTGGTTTGCAATGTTATCCCATTTTCCGAAATACCATTTCTTATTTTTGATGCTAAAAGCTTGAAATTGCAGGATCATGTATTTTAGTTTTATGTATTAGATTCCATCAAAAGACGAATTTTGTTTTTTTTTTTTTTTGAGATACGTCTTCGGGCTTTTATGATGACGATATATATGTATGTGTAGGTATATAAATGATGTGGCAAAAGAAATGAATACTTATTTAAGTAAATACCTCTAAATTAACATATGATAAAATTGAACCTTGAAAAAAGAGAAGATAAAACGAAATGTTTTTTATATTTCCAGAATCAATCATAATGATGTGAAAATTATAGTCATTCAATGCTGAATATGTATGGATGTATACAAAAAGACATCCCGTAAATTAAATAGATATGCAATAAAAATAAAGAAAGATTTTTATTTTACTAAAATGTCAGGAGTGTGTGTTCAATTTACTGTTACGTTTTCCAGGAACGCCTTTTTGTTACGAGGTTTCTTAGTTAAGGTAATAGCAAAATGTGCAGAAGCAGATATTTTAAAAAGTATATTCCCAACAACAACATTCAACAACAAGACATCAACTACCAGTCTATGGTCGAGCACCAGGGGCAACTGGAACAATTGGTCCCAGAATTGATTCTCTGCTATGACCTCGTACTCGTGAAGACTACTACCTGTTGCTCCCTTAACAAAGCCAGGTCTGTTGGCCCATATTTAATCCTAACACCACAGTCTCCGTATCAGGCATACCTTTCTTCAGAAATCATATTTTTGTTTTTTACCAAAATGTGTAAAAGTATTTTTGTAAAAAAAAATAAAAACATGAAGTACGAACTTGCCGATTTATGTATTTATAAATCATTTGAGACCCTGTACAGAATATGTATTCTTGGTAAGGATAAGTCGGTATTTGCAAGTCCCTCTATGGTAATCACTCCAGCATCCAAACATAGTGAGATAGGACGCTAAAATTATGCAAAGATGCGTCATTTGTTTGCAGGCCGGTCATGTTTTAAGATGGGCTATATAAATTGGATGTACATTTGGTGTTCGAAGTGGTCAAGAAACTACTCCATCCAAAATTAAGTCCACGTTTTGGAGTAGCCTCATATTACGGTACCGCCGGCTTTGAAGTATTTTGGAGTTATTGGCTATATTTGCTGACCGAATTAGCTAAAATTTGGCATTACAGGCCTCAATTTGTACATAAGCCAAATATTTGAACTTTTGTGGAGAATAAGACAGTTATTTTATTTGGTCGTAGGGGCTTACTGCTTTAGAATAATTATCTTATGACTTGTCCCCGAAACAAGTAAAAAAGTTATCAGTTGAGTTTGGCGACATAGATATAACCTCAGCCTGTGTGAATTGAAACTATCATATCGACACCTCCAAATAATAGTATGCTAAGTCTAAAAAGTGAGTTTTGCAGGAGAAGCTCTCAAAGTTTGGAAATTTTTTTGAACTTCAGTACTATGCTAAGTCAATTTTTGTTTATAACTTCTGTTCGGATTGGCCGATCATTACCAAAATTAGACAGAATTTAAGTTAAAGGACGTTCGACACCTCCAAATAATAGTTTGCTAATTCTGAAAAGCGAGTTTTGCAGGACAAGCTCTAAAAGTTTGGAAATTTCTTTGACCTTCAGTACTATGCTAAGTAAATATTTGTTTATAACTTCTGTTCGGATTGTCCGATCATTACCAAAATTTGACAGAGTTTAAGTTAAATGACGTTAAATATAAAAATATAAAGAACTTGAAAACATGCTAAGTCGACTTAGCATACTATTGTTTGGAGGCGTCGATATATGAACAGATGGAATACCAGCTACACAGAACAAGAGTGTTGCGCTTTTAAACATTGAAGTTTGGTGAGAGAGGAGGAGACGTTTGGACAAAATATCACGAGATACAAAGTTTGGACTACACTTGCACCGTCGTAATAAATCCACAAGGGTAACCTGTTAAACTAAACTTTTCCGATATTTTGTGTGGGCGGTACATTGCGGACCATAAATTGCGTTTGTAACAGAAAGAAAACACATAGTTCTATGTGTGTTCAGAATATTTCAAGGGGGAGTATATAACAAGTTAGACCAGCCCGCTTTTTTCTTGTTTTTATACCCTCAGCATTTATGTTAATGAGGGTATACACTAGGCCGGGGCGATTTGTATGAAAAGAAAAAAATTAATGGGCCCTTCGCGTTTCTGATTCCTGGGGTTCAACTGAGCAAAAAAGTCCACTAGACCATAGGTCTACGGTGAAAATCGAGCCTCCCGATTTTGACTTTTTATCTACGTTTTTGGGACAGTTTGGCATATAACAGTCAGGCATTTTCGTTGTCCATGGATCCCAACACGATAGAATTTTGCATCAGAACGCTTGAATTCTTTTCTGGTCAATTTTTGTAGCACAGTGCCATTTATCGACATTTTCCGAAAAGTTTGCACCTTCTCAAGGCCAAAACTGCCTAATGGAGCGATGTATTAGGGAGTTCTTAATTACTGTCTTAGCTACAATTTTTGTCCTTGTGTTGGATCGAAAATCTCAATGGTTTGGATGTTATATGCCAAAATGTCCAGAAAACGTGGATAAAAAACTTAAAGTCAAAATCGTTAGGCTCGATTTTCACCGTAGACCTATGGTCTAGTGGACATTATTGCTCAGTTCAATCCAAGGAATAAGAAACGCGAGGGGCCCATTAAGGTTTTCAAATCGCCCCGGCCTAGTATATACACTTTCATACGGGCAAAATGTGCCTCATCGAAATAATGGTTTTAGACCCCAAGTATGTTTGGACGAAATGTGTTTTCGAAAATTTGGAGTTGATTTAGCCATGTCAGTCCGTCTGTCTGTGTGTCTGACTGGAGCGCACGATAACTCTCGAACGGTTCAACCGATTCGGTCAAAAATTTGGATTTCCTAATATTTTGTCTAAACTTAGTTTAAGTTCGCAGATGGGTTATATCGGTTCACTCCTTCCGGTACCTCCCCCACAAATGTTCGAAAATGTTCGAAAAATTTGTGCGCACGGTAACTCTTGAAGGGGGTAATCGATTTGGTCCATACTTTGCACACCGTGAAATTTCTACCAGACTTAGATGGGGTTCCAATATGGACTTAATCGGTCGACTCCTTCCGGTACCTCCCACACAAAATTTCGGAAAAGTTCAGTTTAGGCCCTGCTCTAAAATCACTTTGATTTTTGTTTTAGCAACTTGTATTACACGACGGTAAAAGTTTCATCAGGGGTAAGTTCATACTTCCTGAGAAAATAGCCTGAAAGTTGAAAAAAAAAAACCAATGACACCGTGTGAGGTGTTGGAGCGCAAGATAACTCTCGAGCGGATCAGCCGATTCGGTCAAAAATATGGCCTTCGTAATATTTTGTGCAAAATTAGTTAAAGTTTGAAGATAAACCATATCGGTCCACTCCTTCAGGTACCTCCTCCACAAAAGTTCAAAAATGTTCGAAATTTTTTTCGCACAATAATTCTTGAAGGGAGTGACCGATTTGGTCCATACTGTACACGTCTTAATATATCTACCAGGTATAGATCAGGTTCGAATATCGACTATATTTGTCCACTCCTTCGGGTACCTCCCACACAAAATTTCGGATAAATTCACTTTAAGACATTCTCTCGAATCATTTTGATTTTTGTTGAAGAAAATTGCATTCGCTACCACAATTACGACAGTAAAAGTTTTTTCAGGGGCAAATCCATACTTCTTGCGAAAACAGCCCGAAAGGTGTAAAAAATTCCATGGCACCATATGTAGTGGCTGGAGAGCTCAAACCAAATACTGCGTTCGTCCACACTTTGGATATTGTAATATTTCTGCGAATATTACAAGAAATTCGAAGGTGGTGCTCGGTTCCGGTACCACCCCCACAAAATATTCGCTAAATCGGTACGCGCGATATCTCATAAACATAGCAATAGATTTGTCCAAACTTTGGATCTCTAAATATTTCGTCAAAACTTAGTTTATGTTCAAATGTTGGTCTTATCGGTCCATTTCTTGTGGTACCACCCACACAATTGTTCAACATTTTTTGGGCTTAAGGGTCTGCTCGAGGATCCTTTGGAGATTTTTACAGAAGCTTTTTCTAGTGGCCCTGTTTATAGCAATATTGTGTTTTTCGTAGGAAAGTATGGTACGAAAGCCCTATCTATATCCCCTACAAATTTTCGAGCTTTAATCCAATCCATATTTTGTCGGTTCATATTCTCAAAACTTTGAAATCCCCCTGAATACAATACAATTTTCTTAGGAAAAAAGTGTTTCAATCCAAACAGGCTGAGGGTATACCTCTGTCGGTAAAGCCGACTTATACTTTTTTACTTGTTTTGTACCCCTTTACCATAGTAGGTAGGGTATATTAAGTTTGCTTTTCAATATAGATCCATGTTTTGGTATAGCCCTCATGTAACGATGCCTCCCGATTTTCGTTATTTAAAGGATTTTAGATACATTTTTGATGGAACCACCTGTTATTTGATATTTGAGATTCCCAGTGGTCGAAAAATTTCTCCACCAAAAATTGTCAGCGCATTGGTCCATGCTTTAGTATAGACCCCATATAATGGTAACGAGAGGGACTACGGAACATACCACCAAAATATACTCAGGGTCACAACCGGTGGTTGAAGTAATCATATTGCTTTAAAAATTAACTTTGGCATTCCGTTTGTAAAACATCGAAATATTCGTCGGGCACCTTATAAAGTATATACATTAGACGCACAACCTCATATCCCTGTATCATAGCGTGATGAGTTTTGCCATAAGATTACATAAAATCTTAATTATAAGGTGATTCGGTGAAAAAACCTCACGCACAAAATGATTTTAAAATTTGAATTTATCAAAATTATGGAAAATTTTTTGAAGTCACTGAAAACAGATATATAATTGAAAATAAAGTTTAGAGCCACATGAGATAATTAAAATTACATAAAATTTATTTCTCACTATTTTTCTTCAATTCTGAGAATTGTAAAAATGTCGTAAACGCTTTTATTCAAAAACACAATTTTTTAACAAAAAACAAAAAATTTAAAATTTTTTCAAAGTGACTTTTTTCGCGATTTTTTTAATATTTGAATGAAATAAACGTTATTATAGTTATTAGTAGGCCTTTATTTATTCATTAGTGCAAAAAAAAAAATTATTTGAAAAAAAATTTTTTTTTCATTTCATATATTTTTTTAAAAAATTATTTTTTTTAGAATCGATTTGTGCGTGAACTTTTTTTATATTTCAATGGAATAAACGATAGCATAGTGATTAATGAACAAAAGTTCATTCATCCCTGCTACAGGAAATCATTTTTGAGGAAAAATGTCAAAAAGTCATAACCCTAATATACATTTTGAAGGATTCGATTTTAGCCACAACAATGAACCCATAAAATTGTACCTCCCGATTTTCGGTACTTCAAGAATTTTAGTTACATTTTTTACCGAAATGGCGGTAATTTGACATTTTAGGTTCTCAGTGGTCCAAAAACTTGTACAACAAAATTTGTCAATATAGGTCCACACTTTGATGTAGGCCCTTTATATAAATACCGCAGGATTAAAGACATTCTGACTGACTGGTATCAGTTGTCGATTTCTAAAGAAAGGTATGCCTCATACAGAGACTGCGATTGTAGGATTAAATATGGACCCGGCTTCTTTAGGGGAGCAACAGCTAGTGGTCGTCACGATTACGAGGTCGCACCAGATACTCAATTCTGAGACCACAGACTGGTACTTGATGTCAACCAGCTTGTTGGAATATCGTGCTGGCTATAGTTGCACTCCAATTGTTGGGATTGAATGTGGAGTTGTATGGCAACCGGCTATCAGAGGCATAGAAAAGCAGGGTTAGACTTTCCAGAATATTCAATAAAAAAATAAAAACTATAAAATGACGTTGAAAATAATGAAGTTCTTTAAAAAATTCAAAATTAGTACCCAAATATTTTATTTTGTCATTAATTGTTCATTTTAATTTAGCTTCAACTAATGGCTATGAAATTTATTTTCCTTTTCATTTAACACTTTGTTCATCTTGGCGAGTAACTACACAAAACTAATGACGAACTTTTATGCTAATTTGTGCAGTTGCAATTAAAAATAATAATTTTTCTAATAATAAAAATTAAAGCATTCCACTCGAAGAAGCATTTTAATGTAGATATCATTATAGAACGCACATAGCACGACAACTGAAATGTAAGCAAAATATTTTCACTCAAAACACCAATGAAGAAAAAGTTGGCTGTTTTAGTTCAGATCCTTGGTATTTACATTAAATGCTTAATAAGTTCCTTCTCAGTTCATGCATTTCTTCTTCTGATTCTTTGGTCATAACAGAATAATTTCCATCATTATTTTAATGTTTGGCTGAGAGAGTGTGAGTGCAAAGAGGTTCTTTTATTTATATTGCAGATGATATGTAGAGAAAAATGGAGATGAGAAGAAGGAAACAAATAATTTTGCTAACAAAAACAAACACAAATTATGGCGACAAAAGGGAAATGAAAGAAAACGAAACGAAAAGGCGGTGCCAAGCACAGAAATGAAAAAAAAAACACTTACAAAAAAAAAAACAAATCCAGACATCTTGACAGATGCAAACAAACAACAAAAACAACAGTCGATGTCAACAATTGTATTGAAAGGAGTCAAAGGACACAACATTCATATTTGACATAATGTCATCCTGAATATTATTGCTGTGTGTGAAGGCAAACCAAGCAACCAAACAGCCAACCGTCCGACCAAAATAAAAGGCCAAAGGAAAGCGAACATGTCAATGAGCAAACATTTATACAATTGGGGGAGGGTTAAGAGGCCATTGGAACTTCTAAAAAGAAAAAAACTAAAAGAAAGTAGTAGAAGACAAATCCCCCACTACAGCCCCCTAGAGAACATCAACATCATTACAATACTTTTACTAATGTTAACATCTTTAATGGACACAAATAGTTTTCTTTTCCCTTTCTTTGTTATTGTTGTTATTTCATCGCGCATTTCTTAAGTTTATCGTAGCGTTGAGTGGTTACTTTTATCGCTTCTTTGTAAATGGCGGTTGAAAGTTAATTCTTGACTCCCTTTGATTTGTTTCGCTTTTTGTTTCTGGGTCCTTCAAGAAGGCGCTACATAGCCGCAATTAGCATCGCTTGGACCAGTGTCTGGTATGTTTGAACGAATTTTAAGAGGAGTTGTATTAATATTTGTAAATGTACCGAAGTGATATTTGTCGATACCTACGCTATTGAAAGAAAGGTTGATGTTAAGAAAGCCATTAAACAACATAAAGGAAGTAGAGACGGATATGGTAAAAACCAAATTTCTTTTGTAATCCCGTTTGAAAAATTTTATAAATTTTTTGCGAGCACATCTAAGAGTTTTGATATAGAGGTTAAGGAAAAAAAATGTGGTTTCAAATCCGGTCGCGATCATAAAATTGGAATTTGATGAAAATCGATACATAAACCTCCAACAAATATTCATATGAAGAAATCGGTTGAAACAATTTACAAAGTCAAAATTTTATACTGAATTATGTTCAAAACTTTCAAGACTACAATAAAATTGCAAAAAAAACATTTGATAGGTTTATGAATCCGACACAAAGGAAATATGGTAAAGATAACTCAAATTTCTACCTATCCAATCCAAAAAACTCTTAGGGTGTTTCTATCCTGGTGAGCCATTAAAACATGCTAATATTTTGACATTTTTTCATAAAGCGAATAAAAAGTACCGTTATAACGCATATGTGAAACATGTTAGGTATTGAAAATATCGACTACTATATACTCTACATGTCCACAAAAATATAATTTACAATTTCTCTGCTATCGTCAGATATAACGGTATTTGTAGGCAAATATTGGTTGGTTCTATTCAAATGAACCAGAGTATATTAAGACTTAAAAAACCCTATTTGGGTTTTGCGTTGTTAGATGGGGCTTAGATTTTTCAGCCTCATCTAAGCCGGGTTAAAACTACCCTTTTTCCACTGTTCGAGGCTTTATCTCAAAAACTAATAATAATTTTGCTTTGCGGTCTTCAGCAATATTATAGCCCTAACGTAGTAGATCTTAAGTGTCGAACAGATGAACTAGGAAAATCTGCATCTAGCGGGTGAAAATCAATAAAATATATGAATGTCTACATAATTTCTGGAATTCTGGAACTCTGGTCAGTAGCATCTAAACTATTGGGAGTCGAACCAAGTAATATTTCACAAAAATTTTCCAAATAATGTGTTCAGCATTTCTTCAGAACATTCTAAAATACTTATTTCATGTTGTTTAGTCGGTATTTTATACCGTTCACACTGCCTACGTTGCGACTTAACTAACTTTAAATGAAGGGTGCTTACACCTGGAAAGTTTTTGCGGATTTTGAAACTACAATGTCCATAGTTGAAAAAAATCCAAAACAAGAAAAAATAGCCGGAGGGATTTTTAAAAAAATTGCAGTCAAAGTTCACAATTTTAGGTTTATCTTAGGTTTTCAGGATTTTGCTTGGAAGCGGAAAGTCCTATCGAAATGGGACTAAAAAAATCTTGTAGAGGATTTTCACCGCTACAACAGTTTCTTTTGTCCCATTTCGACAGGACTTGCAAAATTTATGAATATTGCTGTTTCAGAATCCGCAAAAACTTCCCAGGTGTAAGCGGTTTTCATTCAAAGACAGTTAAGGGACACCGTACTTGACATTGTTTTATAAGGAGGCGATACACTCAGTGCATTGTCCCAATTTGAACTTCTATATCTCAAAAATGGTAAAACCTACGAAAATACCATTAAGGTAGAGAATTTTCACTGCTACGATATTTTTTAGTCCGAATACGATAGGACTTGCGGTTTCCAAGAAAAATCGTGAAAATCTAAAAATATCCTAAAAATGTGAACTTTGAATACGATTTATTTGAAAATACCTCAGGCGATTTTTTTTTTGTTTTTTGAATTTTCTCATCTATGAACAATGTAGTCTCAAATTCCGCAAAACCTTCACGTTTAACCACCTTTTATTTAAAATTATTTAAGGCGTGCCTGTTTATTTTCATATTAGGGATTTCAATGCATTGTTCATGTAATTACCATATTGACATTGAATATATGCTAGAAATAGCTTGATACAGGCATTTTACAAGAATGGAATGTTCTAAAGCCTTGTGAATAACATTCCAGCTGCTAATTTTTCCACAGATAAGTCAACGAAAAATGTAATAGTTTAGGAGATATGGTGCGAAATATACAAAATAATGGATTTTCAGTTATATTACGCGTTTTGAGACAATAAATGCAGTTTGACCAGTTGATTATTTCTCTGAGTATGTTGGTCATGCTCTTATCTACAAGTTTGCTTCCTAGGTTTAAACAAGATTCGAATTGGTTTCAGAGGTATTGCCTCGATTTGCTGCAAAAAATCAATATCTAGCCATGTTTATACGAGGCCACAACAACCTAAGCCCGATCTAACAACACAAAACTCAAATATGGGTTTTGCGACTGGTTCTTTACTCTCATAAAATCCGCAGTAGAAATTCTTTGCACACAATTACCTTGAAAATTTTGCACAGTGTTATTATTCCAATTATATTTTTTGCTTCGATTAGAAAAATTAGAAATTTTGTTCTCCAAATATTTCGCTAAAATCCCATACAATAGTTAATGTATTCCGCTAAAACTTTATCAAGAAATATGGTTTATAATCACGAAAGCCTAGATGCTTTCTGTGAGGATAGAAAATTAAGAGTAATATTCAACTTACAATTAATCAAAAAATATGAAAATTAACAAGTAAAAAGGCATTAAGTTCGGCCGGGCCGAACTTTTCATACCCTCCACCATAAAATATTCTGAACTAAAATGGAATAATTAGTTTTCATTGCTGTCCCCAACTTTAAGTGGGTACGTTAAAATGTCAGATAATGTACATAAAATGCTTCATTCGGGAGGCCCTTTTTTATTGTGCCTATATCTAACTATGTATGTTGACAATTTTTGGTGGGCGAGAAATTGGGAGGTACCGTTATATAGGGGTTATAATAAAACATGGACCTACGTGGTTAAACATTTTAAGTAAAACCCTCAAAGTACCGAAAATCGGGAAGTATCGTTATATTGGGGCTATGTTGAAAATTGTTGATGCAGATGTGTAGTGACCACTACAACCTTCAAATGTCAAATTACAGTTAGTTCGGTTAAAAATTGTAGCTAAAATTGCCAATTACTGAAAATTGGGAGGTACCGTTATATGGGAGCTACATCCGAACATGGACCTATGTTGACAATTTTTTATGGAGGGGTGTTGTGACCGCTAAGAACTTTAAATGTCAAATTACTGCTAGTTCGGTTTAATATTGTAGTTAAAATCATCAAATTACTGAAAATCGGGACGTACTTTTATATGGGAGCTTTACCAATACATCGACCTTTTTTGACAATTTTTGGTGGAGGTGTGGTGACCACTAAGAATTTCAAATGTTCAAATTACAGATAATTCGGTTAAAACTTGTAGGTAAAATTTTCAAAATACCGAAAATCCGTTATATGGGTAAACCGAAATCCATTATACCGAGGTACCGTTATATGGGGCTATACCAAAACATGAACCTACGTTCATAATTATTTCGAATATAAGTTTTTTGGTCACTAAGAAACCTAAATATCAAATTATAGCTAATTCGGTCCAGAAATGTGAATTTAAACGTCAAAATACCTGAAATCGGGCGGTAACGTTATATGGGGGCTATTCCAAAACATGAACCTATGTCCACTAGTTATATAAGTTTATCGACATTTAAGAACCCTAAATTTCAATTTATAGGTAAATCGGTCTGAAAATGTAACTAAAAACGTCAAAATACCGTAAATCGGGGGTACCGTTATATGGGGGCTATACCAAAACTTGGACCTATGTCCACAAGTTTTGTTATATAAGTTTATTGACATTTAAGAACCCTAAATGTCATCGGTCAGAAAATGTAGCTAAAAACGTCAAAATACCGTAAATCGGGGGTACTGTTATATGGGGGCTATACCAATACGTGGACCCATATAGCCCATCATCGAACTTGACCTGCCTGCAAACAAAAGACGCATTTTCCCAAAAGTTCCGACAATTTTGGTGGAGAGGTGTGGTGACCACTAAGAACTTCAAATGTCAAATGTTCAAATTACAGCTAATTCGGTTAAAACTTGTAGGTAAAAATCTCAAAATACCGAAAATCAGGAGGTACCGTTATATGGGGCTATACCAAAACATGTACCTATGTTCATATTTTTTTCGAATATAAGTTTTTTGGTCACTAAGAACCCTAAATATCAAATTATAGCTAATTCGGTCTAGAAATGCGACAACTTTTGTTATATAAGTTTATTGACTCTTAAAAACCCCAAATGTCACATTATAGATAAATCGGTCTGAAAATGTAGCTAAAAATGTCAAAATACCGTAAATCGGGGGGTACCGTTATATGGGGGCTATACCAAAACGTGGATCTATGTCCACAAGTTTTTTTATATAAGTTTAGTGACACTTAAGAGCCCTAAATGTCAAATTATAGCTAAATCGGTCTGAAAATATAGCTAAAAACGTCAAAATATCGTAAATCGGGGGGTGCCGTTATATGGGGGCTATACCAAAACGTGGACCGAACTTGACCTGCCTGCAAACAAAAGACGCATTTTCCCAAAATTTCAGCGTTTTATCTCCATTTTTGTGGATGCAAGAGTGCTTACCACAGACGGACGGACGGACGGACCGACGTGCACAGATCGACTCAGAATTTTACCCTGATCAAGAATATATATACTTTATAGGGTCGCAAATGAGTATTTCAATGCGTTACAAACGGAAAAACAAACTTATATACCCTCCATACTATGGTGGAGGGTATAAAAAAACTGTTATTCGCGAATTAGTTAAAATCAGTCAATGCGCATCCGCATTTGGATACAGCGAATCAATCGCTTTCAATATTTATGTATATTTCGATGTTTAACTCAGTGGCCAAAGTATGCCGTAAGTTGCATCACGCAATGCAAAAAACCTTAAAGTGGGTAAAAGTCGCGCAATGTGCATACGATTTTGATTCGCATCCGATTTCAGGAGCACCCATCAAGAATACGTCAATATACACCTATTTCAAATAGATTCTCCATGTGCCTCCACATTCTATTTTTCCATATGACACGCGTATCTCTGTAATTTTTGACATGCTTTTTCGCAAATGTTATAACAGCGCATAAAAGAGTCCATATATGTAAAAATTTCAAAAGAAAAATCTCTCTTGTCGAAATATATTTTTGCAGATTTTCCTATTTTCAAGATATCTATTTTAATAAATAGATAAAATTTTACACGGAAAAAATATTTTTTAAGAAAATTCACGCGTCAGATTTTGGCGTTTAGACTCCATTTACTTGGATGTTGTACGGATCACACTCTTAAGATATACATTAAACAACGTAAAATTACAAGTTCTGTGATCCAATTGAGTCGTTCCGTGCACACATCGATTAACTCCACTTTTTGAAAAATCTTAAAAATAAAAATAACCTTCCTGAATAATAAAGATTAGCACCTTTAAATTACAAATAAACAATGACAAATATACAGATATGATATGTAGGGAACGCTATCAACGAGTGCACCCCAATTAATTTTATCTCAATGATATGGGACCTACTGTTTATCGCCGATTCCGAACGGCGTGTCTAAGACACCACTTGTAGAGAAGGTTTACATGGCTGAAATACTGAGGAAATGTCGCCAACATTACTGAGGGGTATTTTATCACCGTTGAAAACTGTTTGATGTTGCGTGGCCTGAGAATCGAATCCACGACCTACATCGTGCAAGGCGGGTGTGCATACCATTGCACCACGGTGGCACCCCAATGACTCTATGTGTGCTGTTTGTGAAATCCATGCTAAAGCTTGGTGGGAGTAAAGCTTTGTTACTCTTTGATACCGGCGATTATATGATTCATCTTTGCTGGCAACTTCGGCTGTCTCCATTACAGGGATAATTTTTCCCACTTCGAAAACGATTCTGTGAAATGGTTTACTATTTCCTCATCTACCAATTTTATATCGTGAAGATACCTCCAAACCCAATCCTTTGGATGATTTACAGCTCGCACACTGTGGTGGTACCCTCTTTCCGGGAAGCGGGCTTATTCTTCATTATCCTATTTACATGGGCTTGCCATATCGTGCTTGAATGATTTCAGTTCAGTCTAGCTGAATTCGCCAACTAAATTCTGTCTCATAAAATAGTGTAAATCTAAGTTCTCTATGATCCTAAAATTACTCACAAGTTTTTTTTGCATTTATAAATAAATTGAACGAATGTCGAAGAAAAATTTGCTAGGAAATTTAACAAACTGACCTGCAT
Organism: Musca autumnalis; assembly: GCF_047663935.1. Classification (NCBI taxonomy): domain Eukaryota; kingdom Metazoa; phylum Arthropoda; class Insecta; order Diptera; family Muscidae; genus Musca; species Musca autumnalis. The sequence goes on from NW_027412000.1 coordinate 363,594, forward strand.
GATTGCTTTTCTCCTCTTTATTGTGGTAAAGAACATAAGAGAATATCTTCAAAAAAATAGAACAATAAGAAAAAATCATGAAAACACAAAGAGTTTTTTCTTTTCATTTTGTCTTGCGGGTTATAATCATTGGTTCCATGCAATTTCTAAAACTCATGGATGCCATGGAGAAGCAAAAGAAAAAGAAGAAATAAATACAATTTTTAAAATAAATTGTTATCATCAGAATGAGACGTTATGGAGCAAATCTATTTAGGGAATACATTTATTTATTAGCAGTGCTAATGTTGTTTAATGGAATGCTATATCATTTCCTACAAAAAAAAAAAAAAAAAAACGAAGACGCAAAGAAAAGTTACTGGTTGTTGAAGGGAAAAAATAAATTTTATGAAGTAATTTGTTTGCTGTTATTTTGAGTGTGGTTTATGTTTGCAAATTATCAATTCTGGCTTTGGTAGATTTTCATTTCAATTAGTATTACTTGGACTTTACACAATTTTAATTGCAGGTTATTTTAGCAAAAATCCAACAAATTATTCAGCATTGATGCACCATTTACAAGAATGTTAATTACAATGAGGAAGGAAAACAAAAGAAAGGATAAAAGCCCCATCAGTACTTTATATCACTTATCATCTCCACTCTTATACGGTCTGCCTCCTCTCCATTGCTATAAAGTGTCAAAGCAAAGTGCCTATCAGTTCCATACCAGGCGACCAAGCAACCAACCACCCCGCCAGCCTTTGCCAAGTGGGACGATAAATGCATTTTATAATTAATTCTAGCCAAGTTGATTGTCAGTTTTCCTTTTGTCTCAATTGTTGACGAATTAACACACAGCAGCAACTCACGGAACAACTTTATGAAGACAACAGAGAGACAAACGAGCGTACCAACGGACAGACAAAGCAAGATACAACCAAATAAAGATACAGCTGCAAAAGTTGTTAAATATGATGAAGAAACCGGGTGGTTGACTTTCAAAAACAACGACAGACCAATGCCGACAGTAGTAAAATGTTATTGTTTAACAACATAAAATTTTAACTGCAGCTGGAACAACAACAAGCGCAAAAACCATAAAGACAACTATTTACAAATTTATTTAAAAAAAAAAGAAATTAATAAAATCCAAGCAACAAAACGACACATGAAGTAGCATTTCCTCGTTTTAATTTACATCCTAAAACATAATAGCAACTTAAAGAGTTATCGTCATATTTTCGGAGCCTACTTAAGCTAGTGTATAGCTTGAAGAATTTTATATCAGACGCTCATACAGACACGGTCGGGTTCTCCATATTGCCACTGATGTGCTTGTTAAAATCAACTGCAAAAAAAGCTGTAAAGATCTGGAGTATCGAATCTAGATACAAGGTATCGATGTTAATCTGGCCGGTTATCGCCGGACGTAAAACAGCGTGCTACTCTAACTTAGCAAGTTATAAATCACTGGTCACTGTCAGATAAAACCCATTCTTATAAAAATAACAAGTGGAATTAATTTTATTAAGATAAATTTTCACCAATTTAAAAATTGAATTGTAACGTATGTTTTTATTAACTATTTCCTTTCTTCGAGTCAGGTTACACTTAACCGGATTAACCCAGTGGGTTTGAATTTAAAATGTTAATTCCATAGCGCAAACGTCAAATTAGTCCTCTCAAAGTGGGTTAACTCGGCAAAAAATGTAGTGTAACCGCACTATTACGACAACAACTAATGTATAGAGTTTACTGCCGCACATAGGTCGCAAATGCAGATTCTTTAGCCAAAAGTAAATTTTTTGACATTCTTTTTTTTTTTTGTTTTTTCTTTTTGGCAATATGGAAGTAAACACCCCAAAAAAAGAGAATATTGTTTATTCTAAATTTGCATTTACCATTAGACGAGAAGTTGTCATAGTCGAGATTTTTTATTGTGTTATTAATCGACTTGAGTACGCAGTATTTTGTGATATGCTGTGGGTTATAAAATCGCAATAAAAAAAATGAAAAGGTAAAACTTAAATATTGAGAAGAAAGACGAATGTAAATAGGTTCATTTTTCAAAAAGAACAGAAGAAAAATTCGGTCTAAGAACAAAGTTATCAACATAGCAACAAGCTTCTTTTGCTTGCAGTCAGGTAAAGGTCAAATATGGCTATATTGACCCACGTTCTGTAACAGCCCCGATATAATAGTAGTTTGACATAAAAGGTTCCCTGCAAGGTTCTCCACCAAAAATTGTCGGTATAGCCCCCATACAACGGTAACTCCCGAAGTTAGGTTTCTGAAGATTTTAGCTATATTTTTTAATCGAACTACTTAACATTGAGGTTCGCAGTGTTACAAAACTTTTTTACCGAAAGTTTTCAACATAAGTTCAAACTTTAATATAGCCCCCACACGAAAGTGCCGGCCGATTGAAGACATTTTAAGATACATTTTCTGACCTAATTTAAGCATTTGGGGTATCAGTGGTCATAAAATATCTCCCCCTAAAATTGTTGGATGGGAAAGAAAAATTATTATTCCATAGCTACACGCTCAGCAGCAGTCCGCTCCGAATCAGCGTGTCATAAATAATTTTTATTAACTTTTTTTGAAATTTTGCCTGTAAGAGCGAAGATCATTTTTAATGATTTATTATTAATTTTCTCGTTTAGAGTTAAGCTTGATGATCGGAAATTATTTGCAAGTGAAAAAGGAAAGCCAAGGACTCGAACCCACACAGTCACCAAATTACGTTACCTGGTTTCATTAGTGGTAAAGCAAATCTTCGGACGTATCGACTATGTAATGGCTTCTCTGTCCTAGAACTTATCGTTTTTCAAATGCAAATGTGTTTTGTATATTTACGCGGATATTTGGACACAGAAATGTATTTTCTTCACGACCAACGCTTTTTTTGCGCTGCCTTTGAAGTTATGCGTTTTTTAGTTTTGAACGCTAACACGCCGTGACAACATTTTTTGATATGTTTCAAGCTGATTTTATATATAATTAAATATAGACAGTTTATATATATTTAATTTTATTAGTATTTTTAATTACAAAATTAAATAAGTTATGTTTTTATATAAATAAATAATTTTTTTCCGTAATCAAAACGTAGTTTTATTAAATACACTAGCTGAACCCGGTGCGCTTTGCTGCCCCGACTAAGATAAAATATAATGGAATGCCATAATTATATTAACGTTTTTAATATTTTAATGAATAAATATAGGAGATATGAAGGCGTTATATACCTATGCAGGGTTGTTATGGAGCTACTATGGCATTTTTTATGTTTCAGAAGGTAACACTACTCCGAAAGCCTTTCCGCCAATAAGTATTGCTTGTTTCCACATTCTAGCCCTACTTATCACACGTCCATCGTTGTCGGTTGAACAACTGCCTAATTATAGTGTAACATTACAAAACAAACATTTTAATCAACGATTGTAGACAATTGACGTGCCCCACGGTTTTATTTTAGTCTAGTCTATGCATATGTTTATAGTTCCAACGACTGCATCTATTTTATTATTTTTTGGTTTTTAGTACATTTATCTTAAACATTGCAATGTATGTTTAACATAAAACCGTTTAACTTAAAAAGTTGTTTTACCTATTTTTATTTTCTAGTTTTTAGTTTTTTTTTTTGCATTCTGTTTAATTCATTTAGTGCTTCAATATTGCAAGGTTTCTTGCCCGTTAGTTTATTGCAGTCCAACTCCTCTATACGTAGTCCCTGAAAGATCTTGACCTGGCTTGACCTTCTTAAAACAGTTTCGCACCTAAGTATACGACTGCGTGATCCACAGTGCGGGCCTGCATTTTATGTATTGTAGCAGCCCATGATAGTATTAAAGGCAAAACACATCTGTGTGTATCGCTCCCGTTGTTTTGTTAACCTGGCATCATATTCTTCAGGCGTTTCTGACGCTATCATCTGTGTGTATCCTTCACGTTGCTTTGTTAACCTGGCTTCATATTCTTCAGGCGTTTCTGACGCCGTCATTTGTGTATATCGCTGACGTTGCTTTTTTAACCTGGCCTCATATTGCTCAGGTGTTTTTGACGTTAATTGTTCCCGTCGTTTCTGTAATCGACTAGTTCTATTACCTTCACTTTCTTTAGCTCGTTTTGCTTTATACTTTTCTTTCGCTTTTTGAAGCCTTCGTTTACGTTGTGTTGCAGTTTCTGTTTTATTTGTGTTTGTATTTTTTATATATATTTTTTACCATTTTGTTCCCACGAGTAATGGACATTTAAACGGTCGACCCCCCCAGAGGTCCAATGAAGGGGCAAGGCTATGTACAACACGATGCGCCTGAGGGGAAAACGTTAACGACATATCATTTTTATCCACCCTAATGCCATACAGTTCTCGGCGCGTTTTGACCTTTCACCTTAACTTGGGTGGTGTACCGCTAACGACGTATCATTTTTAGCCACCCTAACGCCACACAGTCCTCAACACGATAAAAAATCTTCACTTGGGTGGTGGATTCAGGCTGGATTAATCAGATACCTAAATTACAGATTCAATTTCTAAATTTAAATCTTAATTATAAGCCATTTAGTGGCTGCGCCCATCTTAAATATTGAGGTTGTATAGTGCACTGTATTCTTCTTGCCAAGCCCTTTTATTTGATACCCATATTAGTGGGATTGATAAAAAATTGTTATCAGCCATTTGGTAGCGGCGGCCATCTTAGATTTCAATTTTGCATAGTAAATTGTATTCTACTTGTAGAGACCTTTCATTTGATACCCATGTTGATGGGATTGATAAAACCTACGTAATCCGCCATTTTGTAGCGGCCGCCATCTTGGATTTCAATTTTTATAGTGTATTGTTTTCTGCTTGTTGAGCCCTTTCATTTGATACCCATATTGATGGGATTGATAAAACCTACGTAATCCGCCATTTTGTAGCGGCCGCCATCTTGGATTTCAATTTTTATAGTGTATTGTTTTCTGCTTGTTGAGCCCTTTCATTTGATATCCATATTGATGGGATTCATAAAACCTAAGTTATCCGCCATTTTGTAGAGGCCGCCATCTTGGATTTCAATTTTTATAGTATATTGTATTCTGCTTGTTGAGCCCTTTCATTTGATACCCATATTTATGGGATTGATAAAACCTACGTTATCCGCCATTTTGTAGCGGCGGCCATCTTGAATTTATAATGATAATGAATAAACATAATTGTATTGCTACCAAAATCCAGAGTGTATACAAAATTTCAGATTAATCGGCTGACAGGAAGAGGTTGAAATTTGAATTACTAAATTTGACCCAAGAATAAATAATAAAACAAACGGGGTGAGCTAAATAAAACCATTTAATATATATGTGAGCTATATTCCTATATGAACCGATCTTTGTCAAATTTATTTTTTGACCAAATCTCGTCCCACATTCCAAATTTCATTGAAATTGAACATACGTACATAGCGTGTTTTGTGCATAAAATACAGAAAATCAGCTATTTTCAAATTTGAACCGATTTCGATATAATTTGTCCCATTTATTTCTAGAACGAATTGCGTCACCCTTTCCAAATTTCAGTGAAATTGGACATATATAGTGTTTCCAAATCTGAACCGGTCTAGATATAATTTGACACATTTGTTTTTGGAACAAATTCCGTCAGACACCCCAAATTTCAGCGACATTGGACACATATAGCTTGTTTGATGCATCAAATACACAAAATCTGCCGAAAATATATATATAGGAGCAATATCCAAATGTGAACCGATTTCGATATAATTTGGCACATTTATTTGGTCTAAATCCCGTTACACATTCCAAATTTCAGCGAAATTGGACATATAGGGTGTTTTTTAAGCTAGATAGAACTTTAAATTGTAAAAAGTAACACAAAAAATTAAATTTTGATGAAACTTTTTTTTTTATCTGTTTCAGTATACTCTGACAAATCATCATGAATAGACTCACGCTTGAACAACGCTAAGAAATTATTCAAATTTACTTTGATTCGCGCAAAATTGTGTTCAGCGATGTTTGGTGCATAAAATAGATGAAATCGGTTGAAAATATATACAGGAGCTATATCCAAATCTGAACCGATTTCGATATAATTTGGCACATTTATTTCTAGACCAATTTCTTTAACACATTCCAAATTTCAGCGTGCTGGGTGCCTAAAAAACAGGAAATCGGCCGAAAATATATATGGGGGCTATATTCAAATCTGAACCGATATCGATATAATTTAGCACATTTATTTCTAAAACAAATTCCATCAGACCCTCCAAATTTCAGCGAAATCGGCCGAAAATATATATTGGAGCTATATCCAAATCTGAACCGATTTCGAAAAAATTTGGCACATGTATTTCTAGACCAAGTTCAGTCACACGCTCCAAATTTTATTGAAATTGGATATAAATAGGGTGTTTGGTGCCTCAAATACATGAAATCGGCAGAAAATATATATAGTAGCTATATCCAAATCTGAACCGATTTCGATATAAATTGGCGCATATATTTCTAGACCAATATCCGTCACACAATCTAAATTTCAGCGAAATTGCACATATATAGCGTGTTTGGTGCATAAAATAAAGAAGTCGGCCGAAAATATATGTGGGAGCTATATTCCTATATGAACCGATCTCGATATAATTTGTCAAATTTATTTTTAGACCAAATCTTACATTCCAAATTTCATTGAAATTGAACATACATAGCGTGTATTGTGCATAAAATACAAAAGATCAGCCGAAAATACAGTTGAACCTCGATTATCCGTGAATCGATTATCCGGGAACCTCCATTATCCGTCATAGAAAAGAAATGTTGGACTTTTTTCCATTTCTTCTATTTTTCGTTATAAACTTCATTGTCCGGGAATAAAAACACACTTTCCAATTAATCTGATAAAGCAAAGAAAATGTAAACAAACGAAAACTGGAAATTCTCCCGTATTACACAATTTGTATATTTATGGTATCACAAAAACCATGGGACAAAGTCAATTCAGATGAATCTGATGATGATGATATTATGTATCCTTCTAAAATTTGGTGGATTACCGTAACAAATTTAATAAAAATTGCAGATTTTCATATTATTGTACAATATTATATCATTTTTACTTAAAATTATGTTCAAAAACTGTATAAAAGCATTGCCTCCATTACCCGGGAAAATCGATTATCCGTAATGCCTCCGGTCCCGACCATCACGGATAATCGCTGTATATATGGGAGCTAAATTCAAATCTGAACCGATTTCCATATAATTTGGTTCATTTATTTCTAGACTAAGTTCTGTAACAAATTCTAAATTTCAGCGAATTTGGAAATATATAGCGTGTTTGGTGCATCAAATGCGGAAAATTGGCCGAAAATATATATGGGAGCTACATCCAAATCTGAACCGATTTCGATATAATTTGGCACATGTATTTCTAGACCAAGTTCAGTCACACGTTCCAAATTTTATTGAAATTGGATACAAATAGCGTGTTTGGTGCCTCAAATACATGAAATCGGCAGAAAATATATAGGAGCTATATTCAAATCTGAACCGATTTTGATATAATTTGTCCCATTCATTTCTAGAACAAATTCCGTGAGAAATTCAAAATTTCAGCGAAATTGGACATATATAGCGTGTTTGGTGCATAAAATAAGGAAGTCGGCCGAAAATATATATGTATGGGAGCTATATCCAAATCTGAACCGATTTCGATATAAATTGGCACATATATTTCTAGGCCAATATCCATCAGACATTCTAAATTTCAGCGAAATTGGACATAATAGCGTGTTTAGTGCATAAAATATATGCATATGGGAGCAAATATATGTATATGGGAATCTGAATCAATCTCGATATAATTTGGCACTTTTATTTCTAGAACAAATTCCGTCGGACATTCAAAATTTCAGTTAAATTGGACATATATAGTGTGTTTGGTGCATAAAATAAGGAAGTCGGCCGAAAATATATGTGTACGGGAGCTATATCCAAATCTGAACCGATTTTGATATAATTTGGCGCGTTTATTTCCAGACCAAATTCACACACACATTCCAAATTTCATTGAAATTGGACATAAATAGCATGTTTGGTACATAAAATAAGGAAATCGGCCGAAAATATATGTATGTGGGAGCTATATCCAAATCTCAACCGATTTTAATATAATTTTGTAAATTTGTTTCTACATAAAATTCCGTCACACATACAAAATTTTGAGATTGTATCTGTAATAGTTCTAAAGATATTTGCATACAAAATCTAAATTTTTTGGAGGTACCTCCGATTTTAATGCTATATCTCCAGATCAACGCTAAATTTCAAAAAATTATATAGCCTATTTTCATACCAGTCCATGCAGCAATGTACCCTAAAAATTTCAGTAAGATCTGTTCAGCGGTTTTCGAGTCTATAAGGCACAAAGAAACAAACAAACAGACAAACAAATTTCAATTTTATATATCACAAATGTTGTCAAATATTTCATATTCCATTTCAAAAAAATGTTAAATTTTTTTCACGCTACATCAAGGTTTTTTTGTTTTTTTGGTCCGCTCGCGGCGGTTTTATTTTCGTTTTAAAGAAAAAAATATTATGAAAACGCTAATTATTTTACCGCGAGCAATTGCTACTAAAAAGTTATCTGGAAATGGCTTGAGTTAGTAGATTGCATAATATTTGTTAAATGTTACTCAGTACTCGCGAAATGTATAATAAATTGATTAATTATTGAATGTAAGTCAACATTTTTCAAAGTAAAGGTCCATTTACCCGCTATAAAATTACGAAAAAATTCGTATGGAAGCAAAACTTCACGGCGAATCAAATGAGACTAAAATCATACAGATTATAGTTTCGATGTCACAGCCAAAATAAACACATATTTTGGTTAAAAAAAAGTTTTTTTTTTTTTTGAAAAAATATTTTTTCACATTCATTATGTAGTATAAAATTTTCCTTTATTTTGCTTAAATCTCCCATTAAAATATACGGATTTTGCTTTATAGACATTCATATAAAAGCTTTCCTATTGAGGAAGATAATTGGGTTGCTGAGGATATATCTCAAGGCTTCTGAAATGAAAATAGAGGTCACATAACCCATTTTAATTTATATGCATTTTAAAATACGTGTAAATCGCGATATTATCAAAATCATTTTTTTACGCATGTGATTTTCATGTACAGCAAGACCATATCTTTTAATTTGTATATATTTTTAGAAATTTAGTTTGGAGGCTAAGATGTAGCATCGGCTGCATCTTAGCACTAAAAAACCTATAAAATATCGCTTATTTGCGCAAAGTGAATACAATTTTTGTCCGCATACGATTTTAATGCCCACCATGAAAATCTATATCGATATGTATCTATTTCAAGGCGATCAATCAAGAACCATGGATGTATCATCCCACACTATTTTTTGGGATAAAATGAATGTAGCTCCCTTATCATTGAAGTTTTCAAATCTCTGTTTCCGCTAAAACGAAGATGCTGTACTAGTTGTTTCATTGCAGTGGAAACGAACCACAGAAAACGCGATAAAATACGCGATATTTTCAAAAACATTTGTAGGTGATTTTTCTACTTTGGAATTTCTCGTAACTCGCGTTTTAGTAGATGGATTTTCACGGGGAATGATTTATTGGATCCGGAACGTAAAAAACTAAAATGTGCAATCAAGTACGAGGAATTCGAATGACAATTGTAGAAATTTGGCCCGAAAAATATGATTTTTAGAAAAATGTTCGCACAAAATTTCCGTATTTAGATGCAGATTTCTATGAAGCTGTGTAGACTACATTCACGACACATATATCAAATAACTCAGAATCGCGAGTTCTACAATCCTATATACGATATTTTGAAAAACCTGTTTGCGGAATGAAATTAGGAGAAAATGTCAAAAAACACTGTAAATCTGGCTTCAAAATGTCAGCATCATTTAATGGTAGAAGCAGATCAAATTTTGAAAAGTAATACATTAGTGAGATGATCCTTATTTAGTTTGCTTCTACTTTTTCTTTGACAGGAAAATCTGGAAAAGTTTGCTTTATTCACAACTCAAGAGAAAACAAAAAAAGATACGTTGGCTTCAACCCATTTTTACCTATTTTTGAACATGAATATAGCCACAGCTTCAACGCAAATTAACTTTTGATGCAAATATTTTTTGCCACGTCCAAAAACATCTCATTTTAGCCAAAAACATTTAATTTGTATAATATACAATCACAAGTCGCGTGTTCTAAAAGGGTAAACCTTGGCTTCAACTATGTTAAATTTTCAAAAATATTGGTGATATATAGATTCAGAAATTATTCGGATATTTTGTTAGATTTATATTTTTCTAGAAAGTAAGCTAGTCTGTAAGGTTTGTAATACCATAGACTGCTATAAATAAATAAATAAATAAATAAATAAATAAATAAATTTTTGCATACTTTTACATAAAAAAGGACGTAAAATTACAATAAATTGTGTCTAAAATCGCAACTGAAAATGTGTAAATTTTAAACACATTTTGCGTGAAATCTTACAACAACAAAGCTGTTGAAAATTACGCATTTTAGTGTCAATCTTGTTGCCTATCATTATCATTGTGGGGGCTATACCAGAAAGTGCACCGATATAGCTCATCCTCGAACTTGCCTATGGAAAAAAGACACACGAGTGCAAAACAAGTAAAAAGTCGTTAAGTTCGGCCGGGCCGAACTTTTTATACCCTCCACCATAAAAAAGTCTTAATTAATATGGAATAATTAGGGTCCTTTCACAATTTTAGGTGGAACAACTTTTCGACAATGGATAGACTCCTACTGCTTCCCACTATTGCTTAAATTACACTGTGAACAAAAATGTTGGGGCAGAGATAATTCCTTTTGGAGATGAAAACCCTTGGTGTGTGTATATTAAAAACCCCGAAGGACAGATGCGCCGTGAGTCGAACTTCCGTGTTATGGCGTGATGAAGTTTTTGCAAGAGACCCTGTAAGCCATCATGAATTATCACTATATCTTTGTTTGTTTTTTTTGTAGAGCACTTAAGCAACAGTGAACAAAGATACAACGCTAATTCCTGATGGCCCACAGGGTCGCTAACAAAAATTTCATCACGCCATAACGCGGAAGTTCGACTCACGGCGGATCTGTCCTTTGAGGTTCATAATATACTCACCAAGACCTTTCTTCCCCAAGAGGAATTTTCCGTGCCCCAGACTTTCACCTCCATTTTGTTGCACAGTGTTATCTAATCTAATCTAAAAAAATGTGTTCAGCTAGGTGAAATGTACCACCTACGGGGCTATATCAAAGAGTCAAGCTATCTTTAAATTTTTGGCGGAAAAATTGAGGGTAGTTTCATCAAAACAATGTAGACCCTCAAAAATGGACCCATGTTGACGAATTTTAGTGAAGAAATTTCGTGACCACTGAAACTTCCCGAAAATCGGGAGGTACAGTTATATGGGGGGATATACCAAAACATGGACCTATATTGACGATTATTTTTGAATATACAAAATTTTAGCTAAAATTCTCAAAATACCGATCATTACATCTAGCTCGGTCAAAAATTTAAGCTAAAATTCTCAAAATAACGTAAATCTGGAGATACCGTTATATGGGGGCTATACCAAAACATGGACCTATGTTGACGATGTTTCGTTGGAGATGTTTTATGACCACTGAGAACTTCAAATGTCAAATTACAGCTATTTCGGTTAAAAACTGTAGCTAAAATTCTCAAAATACCGAAAATTGGGAGGTACCGTTATATGGGAACTATACCAAAACATGGACCTATGCCCATATCCTTTGGGATATAAGTTTGTTGATCACTAGGAACCCTAAGTGCCACATTAAAGCTAATTCGGTCTGCAAATGTGGGGAAGAACGTCAAAATACCTCAAATCCGGAGGTACCGTTATATGGGGGCTATACCAAAGAGTGGACCGATATAGCCCATCTTGGAACTTGACCTGCCTATGGAAAAAAGACCCTCGGGTGCAAAATTTCAGCACTCTATCTCAATTATTGCGGACGCTAGAGTGATTACAACAGACGGACAGACGGACATGGCTAGATCGTCTTAGAATTTTATCCTGATCAAGAATATATATACTTTATAGGGTCGCAAATGATTAGTTCGATGTGTTACAAACGGAATGACAAACTTAATATACCCTCCATACTATGGTGGAGGGTATAAAAAATGTGTTCAGCTAGGTGAAAGGTACCAACTACGGGGCTATATCATAGAGTCAACCTATCTTTAAATTTTTTTGCGGAAAAGTTTTATAGCTGCAGTGAACTTCAAGAGTCAAATTGAGGGTAGTTTCATTAAAACAATGTAGACCCTCAAAATTGGACCCATGTTGACGAATTTTAGTGAAGAAATTTCGTGACCACTGAAAATTCCCGAAAACCGGGAGGTACATATATGTATATTGACGGCTATTTTTGAATAGACAAAATTGAAGCTAAAATTCTTAAAATACCGATCATTACAGGTAGTTCGGTTAAAAATTGCAGCTAAAATTCTCAAAATTCCGAAAATTGGGAGATACCGTTGTATGGGGGCTATACCAAAACATGGACCTATATTGACGATGTTTCGTTGGAGATGTTTTATGACCACTGAGAACTTCAAATGTCAAATTACAGCTATTTCGGTTAAAAGCCGTAGCTAAAATTCTCAAAACTGAAACTGAAAATCGGGAGGTACCGCTATATGGGGGCTATACCAAAACATGGACCTATGTTGACGATGTTTCGTGCAGATGTTTCATGACCACTGAGAACCTCAAATGTCAAATTACAGCTAGTTCGGTTAAAAATTGTAACTAAAATGCTCAAAATACCGAAAATCGGGAGGTACGGTTATAAGGGGCCATACCAAAACATGGACCTATGTTGAGATGTTTCATGACCACTAGGAACCTCAAATGTCAACTTGCAGATAGTTCGGTTAAAAATTGGGGTTAAAATTCTCAAAATACCGAAAATCGGGAGGTACCGTTATATGGGGACTATACCAAAACATGGACCTATGCCCATATCCTTTGGGATATAAGTTTGTTGATCACTAGGAACCCTAAGTGCCAAATTATAGCTAGTTCGGTCTGCAAATGTGGCGAATAACGTCAAAAAACCTCAAATCCGGAGATATGGGCGCTATACCAAAGAGTGGACCGATATAGCCCATCTTCGAACTTGACCTGCCTATGAAAAAAAAGACCCTCGGGTGCAAAATTTCAGCACTCTATCTCAATTATTGCGGACGCTAGAGTGATTACAACAGACGGACGGACGGACATGGCTAGATCGTCTTAGAATTTTATCCTGATCAAGAATATATATACTTTATAGGGTCGCAAATGATTAGTTCGATGTGTTACAAACGGAATGACAAACTTAATATACCCTCCATACTATGGTGGAGGGTATAAAAATGGACCCATATTGGTTTTGGTTTCATATTCATGTATTGTCATCCAAATCTGAAAAGTTTGCAAAGTTTTAGTTCGATTGGTCAACGAAAACTGTGTGAAAAATGAGTTACCAGATTTGAAAAGCATGTAAAATTTAACACTGTACAACACTGTAAAAATGGACCAATATTGATTTTAATTTCATATTCATGTATTGTCATCCAAATCTGAAATGTGGCAAATTTTAAGTTCGATTGGTCAACTGCAACTGTGTGAAAAATTAGTTACCAGATTTGAAAAGCAAATTAGATAAAACACTGTAAAAAAGTGTAAAAAGTTAATTTGAAATGCCTTAAACATAGCTACTGCATCAGGAAAGCAGCTAAACTTAATAGAAACATATTTTTTGGATACTTTCCGCTTCTGAACGGACATTGAAATTGTCGGATATGGAAACATTGCGAAAAAAACAAATTTTAAAACTAAAGTGAAATACAACTTTTGCTTAGAGAAAACTTTTAACTTTGTTTAGTAGCAATAATAACAACAACAGAGAAAAGCTGCAGGAAAAAACTGAAGGAAAATAGGAAAAGAATGACTTGGAACTTTGTGTTTTTGTTGCCTTTTCCTCTTTTAGCAAATTGAGTGTTGATTTGTTTTCCTTAGATACACCCACCCGCATCCACTGCAATGCTAGAAAAGATATAAACCGAAATAAGCTATTCTATGCTACGACAGACAAGCAGTTTCTGAACAAGTGAATTGCCATGTTTGTTTTGGTGATTCACAATTTAGTTTCCTTCCAAACACCAACAAAAAGGGATGGACCAAGAAAAATTCCAGCTCACGCAAATTAAATTAGAAAAGTAAATTTTAAATAGAACACGCAAAGAGCCACCACAAAGAAGGATGGAGGAGTAGCCAGTTACACTTTTTACGATAGAGGATATTTGATGCACATCCTTGATGTCTTTAGTGGGTGTAAGTAAATATTGATGTTGTTTAACAAATTTTCTGCTACAACAAAATTTGCTGAATTAGAGAAAGAATAACAAACAAAGGGGTGCAATCGGTTAAGGAAAATGCCAACGAATTTTCACATTATTTTTTTAAATTTTTTCTTGTATATAAAAAAATAAACTTATTTCTGAGAGAGATTGATTATTAATTTGTTAGGACAGATGGGAAACATATTTACATACAAGTTTCGTTTGCACGCAAACTCGTTTACGGGATATTCCTGAATGTATCCCTGCTTGCACATTTCTCCCTCCATAGATAAAGTGAAGACATGATAATTTATTTATTTTGATATTCATAATAATTGAAATTTAATTACAACTCCACTCTATGTTAAACGTAATTATAAAAACATAACATTACCAACGTTTGTTTTGTTCCCATAACGTTGATATGCATTGTAGAGAGTGTTTCCTGGCTTGTTGAACTTTAATTAAAAACATGGTTGAGAGAATTGCATGTTGTTTTGCAATAACGACAGCCCTCATTACTCTCTTGCTCGTGCAACGACAAGGACTGTGGAGAATACAAACAAAAGAAAACATACTAACAAAAGACATGCGGACAGACAGACTTTCAACCAAGCCAGCTAGTAGGCTTATTAATGAAATGAAATAAAGGAATTCCCGTTGCGTTATCTTTAAGTCGGGTAGCATGCATTTGTCTTCTTCTCTACGATTTTTTCTTTACATTTCACATTCATAGTCTTTATGATAGTGGTCGTTGCTACACTCGTTTATTCATTTGCATTGCCATGCCATTTTTACCATGCAACAATACGCAGTTTGCCATATCTTTTAATTCATGCGAAGAGTTTTGTGGGTGTACTTTCGCATTTTGACAAGAATAACAACAAAAGCATTATAAGTCTCCCAGAATTAAACAAGGACAATGAAGGGAAAAACAAAATATTTTGCCTACAATAAACAAAAAACGTGCAATAATGACGTTTGAAATATTGTGTGTGTGGAATATAATATGGAGTCATGAGGGAGAGAGGTAGTCAAGAGATTGAGTTTTGGAGACAAAACCAAATGGGATAAGGATATAGTCCTCTAAAGGGGTTTACATTTAATTTGAAAATAATTAACTAAAAAGAAAAGTGCTTATCTCTTGCAACACAGGACATTGAAACAAAAGGTTTGGGACTATTTAAACAAAAAAGAGTTAACAAATGACTTCTGTAATTGTGATAAATGATTCTGATTTTTTGAAAGACATTTTTTAAATAGGAATTTGCAAAATGTCATCGTTCAAGAGGGGACATTCACATCATCCCCCCAAAAAATGATGCTTAAGGTTGTGCAGATCAATCTGAAGCACTCTAGGGTAGCTTCTGATAACCTGCGGATCCTTCTGGCAGAGGAGGATCTTGACATAGGCATCATACAAGAACCCTACGTCTTTGAAAACGAAGTAAATGGTCTTAATAGAAGAGAATAAAAGACATTGTACATGAAGGTTTACGGTAAGCCAAGATCATATCTAATTAAAACAAGTAAAAAAGCGTTAAGTTCGGCCGGGCCGAACTTTTCATACCCTCCACCATAAAATGTTCTAAACTAAAATGGAATAATTAGTTTTCATTCCTGTAACCCAACTTTAAGTGGGTACGTTAAAATGTCAGATAATGTACATAAAATGCTTCATTCGGGATGCCCTTTTTTATGGTGCCTATATCTATGTATGTTGACAATTTTTGGTGGGCGAGAAATTGGGAGGTACCGTTATATTGCGGTTATTATAAAACATGGACCTATATTGACAGTTTTTGATGGGAGCCTTTAATGTCAAATAACTCCTAATTCGGTTAAAAATTGTAGCAAGAATCCTCAAAATACCGAAAATACATAACGTGGGAACTTCAAATGTCATTAACAGCTAGTTCGGATGTATGTGGGCTATACGAAAACAAACAAACCAAAACATGGATCTACGTTCATAATTATTTCGAATATAAGTTTTTTGGTCACTAAGAACCCTAAATATCAAATTCAAATTCAAAATACCTGAAATCGGGCGGTAACGTTATATGGGGGCTATTCCAAAACATGGACCTATTTCCACTAGTTATATAAGTTTATTGACATTTAGGAACCCTAAATGTCACATTATAGATAAATCGGTCTGAAAATATAGCTAAAAACGTCAAAATACCGTAAATCGGGGGGTACCGTTATATGGGGGCTATACCAAAATGTGGACCTATGTCCACAAGTTTTGTTATATAAGTTTATTGACACTTAAGAGCCCTAAATGTCAAATTATTGCTAAATCGGTCTGAAAATGTAGCTAAAAACGTCAAAATACCGTAAATCGGGGGGTACCGTTATATGGAGGCTATACCAAAACGTGGACCTATGTCCACAACTTTTGTTATATAAGTTTATTGACACTTAAGAAAACTAAATGCCAAATTATAGCTAAATCGGTCTGAAAATGTAGCTAAAAACGGCAAAATACCATAAATCGGGGGGTACCGTTATATGGGGGCTATACCAAAACGTGGACCGATATAGCCCATCATCGAACTTGACCTGCCTGCAAACAAAAGACGCATTTTCCCAAAATTTCAGCGCTCTATCTCAAGAAAGAAATTCCTAATGATATGGTGAATGTGTTAGGTGAAAGTGCTCCTTCATATGCAACAGTAAAAAATTGGGTTGCTGAATTTAAACGTGGTCCTACAAGCATTGAAAGTGAACCATGTAGTGGACGTCCAAAAACAGCAACAACAACAGAAATTGTAGCCAAAGTGCATGATATGGTATTAAATGATCGACGAATAAAAGTGCGTGAAATTGTTAATATCATGGGCATCTCAAATGGTCGAGTCCATTTAATTTCGCATGAAGAACTACAGATGAAAAAGCTTTCTGCAACATGGATGCCGCATTTGTTAACAGTCGATCAAATAAAAATAAAAATAGATTTTAAGCGTCGTTTCATAACTGTTGACGAGACATGGATCCACCACTATACTCCAGAGACAAAAGAACAATCTAAACAATGGACTGAAGCTGGAGGAAGTGCCCCAAAGTAGGCAAAAACAATTCAATCGGCTGGTTAGGTAATGGCAACGGTTTTTTGGGACTCCAAAGGTATTTTATTGATTGACTATCTGCAAAAGGGTAAAACAATAAATTCAGAGTACTATTGCAACCATTTGGATGAATTAAATGTACAAATTCGAGAAAAACGTCCTGGCTTACAACACAAAAAAATAATTTTTCATCAAGACAACGCACCAGCGCACAAGAGTGTTTTAACAACAAATTAAAATACGAGTTGTTGACCACCCACCTTATTTTCCTGATTTAGCTCCCAGTGACTTTTACTTGTTCCCAAATCTAAAAAGAATTCTTGCTGGCAAGCGTTTTACCTCAAATGAAGATGCAATTACAGTTGTAAACCACTATTTTGAAGACCTTGAGGAAAACTATTTTAATCAAGGGATAGAATTGCTAGAAAAGCGTTGGACTAAGTGTGTTGAAGTTTCAGGAGATTATATTGAAAAATAAAAATATTTTTGAAAAACTAACTATTCTCTTTCATTGATAGGCTAAGAAGTTTCCGAATCGCCCTCGTAAGTGCCCAAATTTGGTGCTGATTGAAATTATTCCAAAGAATAAATAAGATCTTCCACGACTTCCTGTCAACCCGATCAAAAGAACCAACGAAACCATTACACTGAACCATTTCTATGTAATTTTGTTTGGTAATTTTGTTTCCAGTTTATACAAATGTGGCGTATGCGTTATATCTATTCATAATTTAAAATTTAGCGTTGCGTATTCGCCACATTATACATAGTGCATCTGCCATGAGCGTCCAAAACTTATAGTGGAAACCACAATAGTCTAAAAAACCCTAAATATATTTTAATAAAGCAAAAGAATGTCGATATAGAAAAAAGTCTAATAGTTTAGACAAGCTAAGGGTATATCTCTATTGACTAATATATATTTAAATTTTTATTCACAAAAATTCAATTGAATTGTGAATTTTTTACTTTTCAAATAATTTGTATTTCTCCTATCACGACATATGTTTATTCCTTCTGTTCACGTGCGTGTCCCTGTACATAGGTGAAATGGATTATAGCAATACTTTTAATATTCAAATTTCCATTAACACATTATTACATTCGCATTGCTATACATTATGCAAAAAAACAAGCGTTTTAAGATAATAAACTTTTGGTTTACTTGTTTTAACCCATATTTCTAATATTAAATATTCATTTACTCCAAACAAACTTAAACTTATGTAAAAAAAAAACAAGATAAAAAAGGTTTTTTAATCTTAAGAAAATCTACAAACACCAAGTAAAATCAACTCAAACTCAACAGAAATAAATAATTTTCTTAAGATTCTCGGAAACTCAAATGGAAAATGAAAAACAAACTTCTATAAAAAAAGAAAAAACCTAGGCAAAGGAGAAAATATGTTCTCAAATAATTTATTTATACAAATAAGGCAAAGCCACAAATATAACACCGAACTCACCAACTAGTGTAATTGCTTGTGGTGCTGCGGTGGTGTATATGAGAGTGTGTTTCTGCTGGAAAATCAAATTCTACTTACGTTGTTTTGTACTATTTCATTAGATGCCAAGACCAGCCTAAAAAATATATTGAAGATGAGAATAAGGAAAATGGAATTGATGAAGAATATGGCAAAGTGTTACAAGGAATTCTGCTACAAGTTATTTATAAATTATGAAATTTTTGTTTTTTTTTCACCCTTTCTATCTCTCTGTTGAAAACTATTTGCAACATAAATTACAGAGAAAAAGAAAAAACACAATGCAAGAAGTAACTGTTATAAATTTCTTATTTATTTTGGGTTGAAGATATAATTAATTCGTATAGGAAATAGAAACGTGGATGTTATAGAAGGACGAAAGCGACTAAAGGCTAAGATATGGATAAGGAAATAAAGTGATATATGGTAAATTTCAAATTTCCTTTACAATTACATAGAAAACAAATTAAAAACTTTTTTGGGGAGCACGTCCGCCATTTTTGGTACATGGGTTACGGAAAAAATCGTGGTTTCAAATCTGTTCGCGTTCACAAAATTGGATGCTGCACTCAAAAGTTATATGCGGTTTTACTCTCTTGTAAAGAAAAAATATTTAAAAATTCCTATTGTGTTGTAATAAGAATATGTATATATGAATCGTTAGCAGCATTTGATATCTATCCGTAGGTGCTAAAATAGTTGCTCAATTTATTTTTATTTTCGCGGAAAATCAAAAAATATTGAAGAAATCTTAGAATAAATTTTATTTATTTTAAATCAGAGTCCAAAAAATCTCTAAAAAAATAATTTAAAAATACGTACAGAATCTAGACAACGCGTAGAAAAATGTGAGACCAAAATTATAAAGATCGCGTTTATAACTTGCATATTACAGCAACAACAAAGAACGGAAACTTATTGTTGGAAATTATTTCAAAAATATATTTTTGGTTAAATACGAAAAAATTTGAAAAATAAATGTTGGCAGTTATTCTATTATTTCGCTAAATTTCGATCCAAATCCTGAAGTATTTTGCTTAAACTTCTACGAGAAAATAATTAGTCATAGTGAAAGTATATTTGCTTTCTGTGATAAGCAATAGAAATAAGAAGTAGAGAGTAATATTGAAATTACAATCAAAGAAAAAACATAGAAGTTAAAAACCGTATAATTCGCGAATTGGTTTAAATCGGTTGAGGTGCATGTGCTTTTCGGATACAGGGAGTCCATGTGTATCAATATACATGGATTTTCCCATGTTTCATTCAGCGGCCAAAGTGTGCCATCAGTTGCATCTTACTATTCAAAAAACCTTCAAGTGGGCAAAAATTACGCGATGTGCATATTATTATAAGGTGCATCCGATTTCAATGGCCCCCTATTAAAAATACGTCAATATAAATTATTTTAGACAGATTCGTCAAGAACTGCGGATGTGCCACTGCATTCTATTTTGGGATAAGTAGGGATATTACTCCTGAATCTTTTTAATTTGTGACACACCTTTTTGGCAAATATAATAATCGCGTATAAAGGATTACATTTATGTAAAAATAATCAAAGAAAATCGGGGTTCAATTCGCGGAATTGTCAAAATATATTTTTGCCGATTTTCCTACTTTCAAGGTATCTATATCCGTTTTAGTGGATGGATTCGACCGCGGAAGAGCTCATTAGATCCGGCACGTAACAAAACTAAAATCACGCGGGGTTCAAGGGTACCTGTACGACAGTTGTAAATTTTAAAGCCAAAAAATAGGTTTTTTCAGAGAATTTACGCACCAAATTTTCGCCTATTACTAGGAAGCTTTACGGAGCACACTCATGAGATATACATCGAACGACGTGGAATCGCGAGTTCTACAATCCTATAACCTAGTTTGGATTATTATATAGTTGCACCCCCTAATTATAAGGAAAATTCGAAAAACCCAGTTTTCAAAACTTCAAAATGTCAGCATCCATTTTAGGGGGATGCAGTGTATATATCGAAAAGTCATACATTAGAACCATGTTTCCCAAGGGGTATTCTTCAATTCTTTCTTTGAGCTTATGTCTGAATTTTCCGTGGTTTGACCAGAAATCAAGAAAGAACACAAAAAACTTGTAAACTTCAACACATTTTTATCCATTTTTTAATATTACCACCAACGCACAATGTCGCGAGTTCATATAAAATAGAAGGAGTTGTCGTAGGTGCATCAATGTTGGTACACGTACCTATTATTGACTTACAATCTTCAGGACAAAAAATTGGGTTGGTCGGTCCACGTTTTGATATAGCCCCTATAGAACCGTATCTCCCGATTTTCGGTATTTTGAATGTTTTAGACACAATGATCAACCGAAAGTATTCAAATTTTGTGGTTAGTCTTCGGCAGAGGTATCAAACAATCCAACAGAGAATTGTGGGCTTATGTCCACTTTTTGATATAGCTCCCATACAACGGTACCTCCCGATTATCGGTATTTTGAAGATATTAGCCTTATTATTACACCGAAATTGCTGAAATTTGGTATTTAGTCTTCGTAGGGGGCATTATAACTTCACCTTGAAATTTGTCTGCATAGGTCCACGCCTTCATATAGCCCCCATAGGACTGTACCTCCCGATTTTCGGTATTTTGGAGGTTTTAGCCTGATTATCACACAGAAATGGCTGAAAATTGGTATTAAGTCTCCGTTGGGGGACTTATAACCTTCCACCAGAAATATGTCGGTATAGGCCCTCGTCTTCCTATAGCCCCCATAGAACCGTGCCTCCTCATTTTCGGTATTTTGAGTGTTGTGGCCTCAATATCCAACCGATATGACTGAAATTTGGTGTTTAGTCTTCATATTGTTTGTGAGTATATTGAATATATCAAACTTTTGTCTCTATACATGAGAAATTTCCTTTAAAAAATGTTTTTGACCGATTAGTGGTCAAAAAACGGTCAATTTTTTTAAAAAATCCAATTTTGATTTTCGCTGTTCACAATTTTTTTAAAAATTGATATTTTCTCTCGTTTTAAAACAAGATTATTAGGTACCTAATAACCCCACAAAAATATATGATGATCGGTTCATTCGTTTTCGCGCTATAGCCAACACCGCAAAACGATTTGTTAAAAAAGGGGGTATCCTCTCAGTGACGTGGTCGCTGAAAAAGAGAAATGACACATTCGTCTGCAAACCTCTGCAGCTGGAACCTTTATATATTTGAAGTACTCACTTTTTACTACTGATACAGCAAAAACTATCGATATACACTTTTGTACAATTTTTTCCCCACTCCACTCAATTTAAAATTTGCTTCAGAAAATTAATAAACCTAGTAATACAAGTTTGGGTAAATGTAAACACCATATGATTAATATTTACATGCAAACAAAAATATAGCCAAGTTTATTACATCCCAAGAGAACTTAGGAACCATTTTTGCAGCGACCATTACTTTTTAATTTTAAATATTAACGCATAATATAATTTATTAATTTTAGAAAAAAACACAAAAATACGTATTAACTAAAATTGTCGGATTTAAATCCTCATATAGCAAAAACTACTTCACGTATCAGCACTAAAATTCAGATTCTTCTTAATGAATATGTTTTCTATCACTCCCCATCAATAAATTTGTTCAACAAAGTATTTAGTTTTTACCATTTTTGGCCACGGTCGTGACACTGTGCAACGCAGCTTCCACGAAAATTATTTATTATGGTCCATATTATGAGATCGTGGCTAAAACACTTCGATTAATATAAATATATTCATATTTTATAAAATATATTAACAGTTCGCGACTTATTAAATGGTGAACCTCAACTTCAACGATTGAAAAACTTTTTTGATTATTACCATATACCCAGCAAAATTTGAAGGAAGGGGTTCCATGCGATGACGTGATTTCATGGCATCTTTTGCATTGGTTCAAACGAAGTCGTGAAGTATCCGATCTTTTCATTAGCATTTGAACCAATGCAAAGGAATCGTGAAAGATCCGATCTTTTCATCAGCATTTGAACCCATGTAAAGGAAGTCTTGAAAGATCTGATCTTTTCATCAGCATGCCAAAGCATTAGTGAAAATGACATGTCAAAGCATTGGTGTACATAACATGCTTTGGATCCAAAAATGAATAGCAGCTTTTGGGGTCCACGCTCATATAAAATTCATCGATGAAGATACTAAAAAGATGACATGCCAGATCACTTGCACCCATGATTGAATGGCATCTTTGGCATCGAACATAAGTCTGAGAGAATGATACCAAAACTAGTTTTTACTGTCACCTTTTAATTTTGTATTTTTGCTCACTGCTTCCATACAACTTCGACCACTATGCAATTTAGGTAAGCAGTGGAAATGCAAATACGATGACTAAAAATATTTCGCTGAGTGCAAATGCCATGCACCCGACAATTCAATTGGTTCAAACCATCACCTTATTATTTGGTAACTTAACAGTGATTTCTCCAAGCACTTCTAATAATCGAGAGGGATTCTAGAGGCAATATGCATCCCTACATACAACATCTCAAGCTGCCTAATAATTGCATATTACACTGTGTAACATTTTTAAGGTGATCTTGTGCAAACAATTCGAAATGAGGATTTTTTGAAAGTACAGACCTAAACGACAAGAAAACCTAGTTGAGTTTTGTTGTGTCAGATCCAGCTCGGATTTTATGGCCCCACCTAAACATGGTCATGGATCTCTGAAACCAATGCGAATCTTCTTTGGAAAAATAATGAACTCGAAAAACCAAATTTATTGCCTCAAATTTCAAAATATATGCAAAAATTCCACAATTTTTATGCATTTCGCACCGTATCTCCAAAAACGTTAATTTTTTCTGAATATTTTCTTTTGGAAAAATATTCCCTGGAATGTAATACACAACTCTTCAGAACATGTCATTGTTGTAGAATGCCTCTATGCCGTTGTTTTCAGTAAATTTTTCAACGACGATTTAATAAAAATGTCAATAATGCACTATAGGTAATTTGCCCTGTTTTTGAGGCAAAAAGTCGATTTTACAACTTTTAATAATAATAATTTTTTAGTTGGCATTGAAAAAAGAATATGTATTATCGCGGTTTAGTATATATTATCGCGGTTTAAATTGCAGTCAAAGTGAGAATTTCGAAGAAGAACTAAAAAAAATATATTTTGAAAGGCATATTTCAATGTATTTAAAACCGCGGAAAAATAAACCAAATATAAATATATGTGAAATGGAATAGATTGGCAATTGCGAGAAGAATTTATTTAATATATAATATAGCTTAAATATTTTGGGTAGCGACCAAAGAACACAAAAAGTCAGAAATAAATATTTTATTTTTCTCAAACTCACTTCATATAGACTTATACTAAATTGGCCGTGTTTGGCCGTGATTCTGCTATTGGGAATATCTTCAGCAAAGGGTTCTGAATCAACTACATAATTACCAAAGTGCGATTTTTTGCGTTTTTTGAGTTATATCACTTTTTTGAAGGTGCCCTCCTTGCAGAAAAATATATATTCTTTTAATTTTTTGTTTGGTGAAGGAAATATTAAATACGAAAAAGCATTCGATTTGACCTAAAAAGACATTTTCTTTAAAGAAATATTCACCATGTGTTCTAAAAATGTACATACGTGTTGTGGTCAACATTTTTGTTAATTATAGCTGTAATAAGTTCTAACTAGGGATCATGATTGCGTGATTTATTTGGTCCTTTAAAAATATAATATTTATACAGATCTTTTCGCGAATAAATATTTTAAACATATCAATGTTTATAAAAATCTTTTGGCGGATCAGTACTTTAGTTCATTGTAACCGTTTTTCTTTTATTGTAACCGCTTTTATTGGGTTGGAACGGATAAAATAGGTAAAATGAGAATAG
The DNA here is from genome assembly GCF_047663935.1 of Musca autumnalis. Classification (NCBI taxonomy): domain Eukaryota; kingdom Metazoa; phylum Arthropoda; class Insecta; order Diptera; family Muscidae; genus Musca; species Musca autumnalis. The sequence goes on from NW_027412000.1 coordinate 388,445, forward strand.
GGGGTAGGAAAAAGAAAAGTTGTTCGTTATATCCTGCGTTCGTTATTGACGTACTCGTCTGTAAAATTTTTATAAAAGCCTACTTTTAAATATCATATATTTAAATATTTGAAACAGTGCTTAAATTCGTCGCTATCCGCTTCTGCTTTTAAGCGGGCCTGAAAATCGTAACAAATTGTAAAAAATTCTATTCGCGGGGTAACAGCTTTTGTCTGTTATAGTCGTGGTCGTTTTAAGAAGTTGAATGTGTGTACACATATTAAGAAAAATTCTTTGGAAACATAAAACTTTGTTCGCTATAAACGCAGTTTCTTATAACCGATGTTCGCTATATCCGAATTTTACGTTGTAATTCTTTGTTTTATCTTACTTTTGCATATAAAGCAATAAAAATGTATAAAAAGCCCACATATCCACCGCTATTAATTTTTGCCTCAAAAACAGGCAAAATTACCTATAGTGTAATGTAGTGAAATCCGAAATGCGAGAATAAACTGTTGGTGTGAACTGTGTTTGAAATACGTGTTGTAAAAGATATGATGCAAAATACTGCTGAAACAACATGAAGGGAGCATTTTAGAGTTTCAGAATGTTCTAGAGAATTGTTGAGGACTTTATTTGGAAGATTTTTGCAAAATGTTACTTGGTTCAACTCCCAATAGTTTAGCCGATACTGACCAGAATTTCAGCAATTATGTAAAATTTTCTATATTTTATAGATGTTAATGCCGTAGATGTGGTTTTTTCAAAAGATAAGTTCTACTAGTTTAGGGTTCAATATTGCTAAAGACAGCAAGGCCAAATTCCTATTCATTTCCGAGATAAAGGCCTGATAAATGCAAAAAAGTGTAGATTTAGCTCGGTTTAGATGAGGCCATAAAATCCGAACTGGATCTGGCAGGACAAAACCCTTTTGTAGTCTAAATATGTACTTTCATGTGTATGTACTAAATATGTACTTTGAAATGCATACTAGAAGTTGTTTGCATTTTCATTGTTGCATAGTGTAATCAACTTTTGGTTTACTTGTTTTAACTAGGGATACGTAAAATCTATTTCTTTTAATCGATTATTAGCCGCAAAATTTCTGAAAGTCGTAGTCGACTATTGACTGTGCGAAAACCGGATAATCGATTATTATTAATCGACTTTCGAAAGACGGAGTCAACTATTATTAATAGTCGACCATTAGTCGTAGTCAATTATTATTCGTAGTCGACTATTAATCGTGGACGACTATTAGTCGTAGTTGACTATTGGGTGTGCTAAAACCGCGTAATGGACGGTATTTTTTTATACATATATAAATACATTATGGATCGCAAAAATGGAAATGGTCGATTATATTCGGTTTTCAGCAGTGAAGGAATAATCGAAAGTCGACTATTAGTGCATTCTCAAATAATCGACTAAGTTTTTCACGAAAACCGTATAATCGAAAAACCGATTATTGCATTCCACTGCGTATCCATAGTTTTAACCCATATTTCTAATATTAAATATTCATTTACTCCAAACAAAATAACAATCTTAAGTAAAAAAAAAACAAGATAAAAAAGGTTTTTTAATCTTAAGAAAATCTACAAACACCAAGTAAAATCAACTCAAACTCAACAGAAATAAATAATTTTCTTAAGATTCTCGGAAACTCAAATGGAAAATGAAAAACAAACTTCTATAAAAAAAGAAAAAACCTAGGCAAAGGAGAAAATATGTTCTCAAATAATTTATTTATACAAATAAGGCAAAGCCACAAATATAACACCGAACTCACCAACTAGTGTAACTGTTTGTGGTGCGGTGGTGTATATGAGAGTGTGTATATGCTGCAAAATCAAATTCTACTTACGTTGTTTATAACTATTTCATAAGATGCCAAGACCAGCCTAAAAAATATATTGAAGATGAGAATAAGGAAAAAGGAATTTATGAAGAATATGGCAAAGTGTTACAAGGAATTCTGTTACAAGTTATTTATACATTATGAAATTTTTGTTTTTTTTTACCATTTCTATCTCTCTGTTGAAAACTATTTGCAACATAAATTACAGAGAAAAAGAAAAAAAAATACAATGCAAGAAGTAACTGTTATAAATTCCTTATTTAATTTGGGTTGAAAATATAATTAATTCGTATAGGAAATAGAAACGTGGATGTTATAGAAGGACGAAAACGACTAAAAGCTATAGATAAAGGGATAAAGTGACACATAAATAAGTATGAGAGAATGATACCAAAATTTGGACCGATCAAATCATGTTTTCATTGTCACCCTTTTATTTTGTTTTTTTTTTTTTGCTCACCGCTTCCACAAAACTTCGACCACTATGCAATGTTAGGTAAGCAGTGAAAATGCAAATATGATGACTAAAAATATTTCGCTAAGTGCAAATACCAAGCAACCAGACATTTCGATTGATACAAACGAGAGTTTCGGAGTTTAGGTATTTTTGGCTCGACTACGACTTCAGACGAGTTTTCTTAACGACTCCGGCTCCGACTCCGGGTCGACTCCGAGAGTGAATTCCTATACCACCAAAAATTAATAAAATGTGCAGAAAGTTTTAACTTTTTCCTATATTTTGGCCTATATATGTGTTAATCTTACCTTACATATTCATTAGAAAGGGCAAACATTAGTTAGAAAGTTTTTGTCGGTTTTCCTTTTTTTGCACGAGTTTATTCTGGACGGAATTCATCCGCGTGAGAAAGTTTTTAAGCTTTCAAAATTTATGGAAATGAAGGGGCAATACAAATCATAAGGACTACATGCAATAAAAATTATGATGTAAGCCAACATTTTAGTGCGCTTAGCCTTAAAAGGAGACCCCCAGTGGTAAAGCTCAGTAAAAGTTATTTTTCATGATTTTTTTTTTCGAGAAAACTACATAACTTTTTAGCAGATTTTTTCTTCATCTGAAATAGAAAAATGTTACAAAGTTTTGAGGCCGCCTACAAAACCCTGTTTTTATTAAAGCATTTTGCGATGCCAACTCCATTTGTCATATATTTTTGTGACCGATTTCGAGAAAAACACATTTTATATGCTGCATACAAAATAAAAGAAATTTTTCCCATTCAACGCTCATACTAAGGCAACATTGTTCCGATCGACTTAAAACTTTACCACATATTCTATGCTATTTATACTTTCTACTTTTTTCTGAGATTTATAAGTAGGGATCACCCCATTTGAACTTTGATGTGGAGTAGATAGTTTTATTGAAATATTTGAGGTATATTGTGTACACCACCCAGCACGTAGGCAGATGGATGTTTTCTGGAACTGGAAAATTAGCACACGATGAGATGTCGTGCATGAAAATATTCTACAAAAATGTTGTTAGGAAAATGTTTTGTAGGGTCGGTCCAACAGGACTAGAAATCTATATTGTCATGTTTTCATTGTCCTTTATCACTTTTACCCGATCGTTTCTTATGAAAACTCTATGATTTTTTCATATATAGTTAATAGATTATGCGAAATTTACCAAAATACATAAACATACAGTTTTTGTGAGGAATTAACGGGTAAAACTGAAAACGTGACAATATCGGTTTCTTGGATATGGGAAACCTACATATAACTTTCAGTGGAAAATTTTTGTAGAAAATTTCATTTTGTTTTACTTTTTGAGTTCAAGAACAAGAAGGACATGGAAGAACTGAGCTAGAAGGACAGCATATTCGACAGAAAGTTTCCTCATTCGATTTAACTCAGAACATGTCATCTAAAAATGATGAAACAATATCTCCAACAGAGATATAAAGCTATTTTCTCAATAATTAATGGGGGCAATAAAAAAATGCATAATGTCATAACTCAGAAATTTCAGCTATGGGATCCGTTGGGGTTCTCAGTTGGGGCTTTCATTCCGACTTCCATTTTGGGTCACAGGGTATTCAGTAAGGTTTCCCATAGGGACCATAATGTATTTAATAGAAGACAAGGATGACTTCTCATGAAAAACAAGATGAGAATACCAACAGACATTTGTGAGAAGACCAGTAAGACTTCTGACGAAAGAGGTTAAAGATCCAATCCTAATTCGATTGTCATAGAACTTTACTCCTGTTTGCAAAAATGTAAAGAATCAATTGGATCAACAAAATAGAGATGAATAGACAGAGGATAGTAAATATCCTGTGAATTGTTCCTGAACTTGTATAATATACCGTTTGCATATATGTTTTCTTATACTTTTCTTTTAAAACAAACAATGATGTTTAAAAAAATGTTATTGTTCAAATTTAATGTTATATTTCGATAAAGTGGAAAAAAGTTTGCCCGGAGTCGGAGACGAGTTATTTTCCACAAAGTTTATTGGCGTCTTCAATTACTTCAACTAAACATATCAGTAACCCCAGAAAAACCGTAACTAAGTTTGGCAAAACCAATTTGATTTAACTGTACCTACAGTGGTCGTGTACCTTAAACTGTTTTCTTGTTACACCTGATGTGATCATTCTTCAGGTGATTAACATTTCTTTTTCACAGAATATTTATAAGTCATAAATTCATAGCAACACATTTATAATCGCCCTGGGCCAATACGCGTTCACTCTGGTAAGTGAAGAAATTAGGTATTTAATTCATATTGTATAATAAAGCAATTCTTTTCCTCAAGTGCTGCTTTTTTCATCATCTTCTCCTCTTTTTCCCCTTTTCTTGAATTGCCTATAAAGCTATTTAGCTTTACAATCATTGAACGAATAACGACTGCTGCAAAAGAATTAATTGGTGCTCAAGCATTTGTTGCAACTCCTTGAGAATTGGAGCATTTAAATATACCCTTGGCAACAAATCAAAATGGATTTAGGTTGTTATAAGTGCTTTGGAGGAATATTAAAGGCACCATTTTTTTAATAATTTGTTTGGTCTTTCTCTCTGCTGTGGTAATAGTATGTACGCATTATGCAAAAAAACAAAAACAATAGAAGCCAATGAGAACAAGCAATGTAAAGCGTTAAGTTCGGCCGCGCCGAATTTTTTATACTCTCCAAAATAAAATATTCTGAACTCAAATGGAATAATTAAATTCATTTCTTGTCAATAATTTTAGGTTGAGAAGTTTTTCGAACACGTTTACCTCACATGCTTAAATTAGGTTAGGAAATACATATATTTAAAAATTCTTCAATCAGGCGGAACCTTTACACGGGAGCTAAATCGAAGAAGGAACCTCAAATGGCAATATATGGGTAGTTCAGTCAAAAAATGTAGCTACAATCCTAAAAATACGGAAAATCGGGTGTTGCATTTATCTGGGGGCTATACCAAACCATACAGTCCGTCTTCGGGCGCTAGAGTGAGACGGACATTGGTTGATAGACACAGAATTTTATCCTGATCAGAATTTTATCCATTTGAAAAAAATTAAAATTTTTTTTGAATCTACATGAACGATTTTTGTTGCATGAATTGAGAAAAAAATTCCCATTCTAAAATTTTGGTTATTGCTCGCAAAAGTTATGGCGGATTCAATTCTGATTATAAGAAAAAAAAATCTTATAGAAAAACGCTATTCATTATATTGAGAAACAGTGTTAATTTATGGATTCCTACTATAGTTTACTGAGGTCCCATAACTTAAGTGAAAAAGTTGTAAATTATCGCGGAAAGTAAGAAAGAATTCAAAAAAATGCTTGCAACTTGTTTTAATTAAATTTGAGCTGTTTATGCATCGGAAAAATATTTTAAAAATATGTACGTAATCTAAACATCGCGACGATTCAAATGAATATATACAAAAATATATAAATCTGTTTAGCGGTTTGCATATTATAGCAAAAACAAAAAAATTATATTGAGGCAAGTTATAAAATTTTTGTAAGATAAAATATTTTTTCAAATTTATTTTGAAGAAACTGTAAGAAAATTAGGTCGGAGTTATTCTCTATTTCAGTTAACTTTCACGCAAAAGATCCCATTTTTTATTCTATCCATCAACCGTGGAAAAATAAATCGATCTAATCCTATTTCGATCAAATCTGTCAAGAACCATGGATATAGCAACATACACTATTTTTGGGATAAATCGGATACAGCTACCATGCCTCTAAATGTTTTAAACCGCTGTTTTCGCAAAACCGCGAGTGATGTGTCAGTTCCTAACTGAAAAAAAAAAAACGATCCACAGAAGACGCGATATTTTTAAAAACATTTTTCGCACAGGTTTCGGTTTTTGCAGGTGCTCTTTTCGCATTTCTTGTGGATGGATTTTCACGATCCATGATTTTTTATGATCCGGACCGTCAAAAAACTAAATTGTATTGTAAATACTGACCCAAAAATAGGGGTTTTCGAAAAAATATCGCATTATATTTTGGCCGTTGGCAGTAGAATAATTTGATGCTGTGTGGAGTGTCGTGCTGCCACCGAAGAGAAAAATGCGACATATAGGGCTACTTTACAATCCGTAGCAACGCGTAGCGCACGAGAGAGATACAGGGAGAAAAGGAGAGAGGAGAAACGTCTTTTCCGCAGGAAAAAGAGAGAGATGGAAAAGCGGGAGTCTGAAAAAATCGAGATGTACGGGAGCCAGAATGAAGTCCGAAAATTCTACCAAAGAGTCAAGCATCAAACTGATGGCTTTGGTACAGGCACATCCTCCTGTAGAGACCAACAAGGTAATTTGGTAACTGATACAGATAGTGTACTCAGGATATGGAAAGAACATTTTTCAAATCTGTTGGTATCCAATAGTAGCGAAGACGACGAAGATACCACAGTCCCAATCCCAGAAGATGGTATTGAATGTATACCGCCCAGCCAAGATGAGGTAAAGACAGCAATAAATCGGCTGAAGAATAATAATGCAGCAGGGGTCGATGGCTTACCAGCCGAGCTGTTCAAAACCGGAGGCGACACGCTGATATCGTGTATTCATCAGCTAGTTAGCACCATCTGGCAGGAAGAACGAGTACCCGACGATTGGAACCTGAGTATCCTGTGCTCCGTTCACAAGAAGGGAGATAAGACTGTATGCTCTAACTATAGGGGCATAAGTCTACTCCCTATTGCCTACAAGATCGTGTCAGAGATATTGTGCGAACGACTAAAGCCTATGGTCAACGAGATAATTAGACCATACCAATGCGGCTTTAGACCTGGCAAGTCCACCATTGACCAGATATTTACCCTGCGGCAAATCCTGGAGAAGACCCAAGAGATGCAGATCGACACCTACCACTTTTTTGTCGATTATAAAGCAGCTTTCGACAGCCTGCTGCGTTCAAAGGTATTCCAAGCCATGTCTGAATTTGGTATCCCCGCAAAGCTCATCCGGCTTTGTAAAATGACATTAACTGACACGAGGTCCTCAGTTAAAATAGGAAAGAACCTCTCCGAAGAGTTTGGTACCAAAAGAGGTTTCAGACAAGGAGACAGCCTTTCGTGTGATCTCTTCAACATCCTGCTAGAAAAGGTTATACGAGAGGCAAACGTCAAAAGAAGTGGCACAATCTACACCATTAGTCACATGTTATGCATCCATTGTGCTTGGACCGACGGTGGATGTTGGTTCCTATAATATTGAGGTAGTAAAAGACTTCGTCTACCTCGGCACCTCCGTAAACACAACAAACGACATCAGTTGTGAAATAAAAAGAAGAATTGTATTGACCAACAGATGCTACTTTGGATTAAGTAAGCAGTTTAGAACAAAGCCACATCTCGTCAAACAAAAATAACGCTCTACAAAACACTGATACTACCCGTGCTGATGTATGACTCCGAAGCCTGGGTAGTTGCGCAAGCAGACATGGCAGTGCTTGGTGTGTTTGAGAGAAAAATTCTTCGAAAGATCTACGGACCAATCTGCGTTGACGGTGAATATCGACGTCGCATGAACCACGAGCTGTATCTGCTATACAACGACATCAATATAGTTAAATGCATCGAGATGCAGCGATTGCGTTGGCTAGGCCATATCATAAGAATGAGCGATGATGAACCCACTAAAAAGGCGTATGAATACATGCCACATGGCGGTGCACGCAGAATTGGCAGGCCAAGGAATAGATGGCGCAAACAAGTGGATGACGAGATGAAAAGGCGCGGTATTCCAGAGTGCGAAGCAACAAATAGAGAGGAATGGAGATCTCTTCTTAGTTCGGCCTATAGAACAAATGTTCTGTAATGGGCCAGCTAAGTAAGTAATTAAGTAATCACAAATTAATAGAAGAAAAAAACGTGTTTTGATAGCGAACAATTTTTCCTCCAAAGATTTCATAAATATTCACTTCTAAAAATTGAAATAAATAATCTAAAAAAGACAATAGCTTACAAAGAAAAAATGTATTCTATAAAATAAATCACCATGGAAATTAGGAATTATAGAAACATTTCAAGATATATAGGTATCTGCTTTACTTCGAATAAGTAGATTATTCTTTTCTTTGGACCACGTAACCTATGAGAGACAAAATAATGTATATTAAGAATTGCTTTTATGCATAAGTGTGTCTGGGTATTTTCAATATATTTAATTTATCTATAATCCCCACTTGCGTCAGTGTTTGTGTCCTGGACATTGTTTGTGTCCTGGACATTATTGATACTCGATATCGGTATCCTATGCAACAATATAGTATAATATAGTAGTAATACCATTGCCTTTTCTCTTTGCGTGCATAATAAGATACAGTTTGTCTGTTCAAAGATGTTGTTCTCTTCTCTATTTTCTTTCTTCTATTTTTATTGTCATTATTTTGCATATTTTATCAATAAAAATCAACTCTATAGGTACAGACAGATGATTGTTTTCCTTTTATGTTTTTTTTTTTTTTTTTGTTTTCATATGTTTGCTTTGGGTTATGTTGGGTGCTTGTTGTTTGGACACTTCTGTGCTGATTTTCCGGTATTGTTCTTTGATTTTATGGGAATCTAACAAAAATGACAACAAAAAAGTGTGTATCACTTTTGTGAGGTGACTGTATAATGGAATGGACGGAAGAGAATGTGCATTCATGTAATTGAATCACCAAAACACAAACATTCTTTGTCGTCTGAATAAAAATACTGACCAAAGTGCTAGGAAAATTCTGGGAATGGTCTGGAAGCAGAAAAAGTTTAAACTAATACTTGTTGTGTATTTATTTCAGCTAAAGTCCATATTTTGTTGCTTCAAAATTTGAACAATAACAGGTAATCAGCACGGCCTTACTTGTTGACTACGCAAAAAGCAAAAACAACATTTTGTTGTGATCTCTGCTTACTGCAAACAACACTACTTATGCTTGTCTTCTTTCGATGCAAAGACAGCATAAAAACAGTAGTGGGTATATGATTTTGATTATTCTGACTCAATTGTGCGGTCAACAGATTTAGGAGGATACAGAAAATTTCTCGTTTTGTTTAATTTTCTGGTCACTCTTATTGACCTGTTTATCGACACAGAGTCAGCGGTTAAGAGAACTGATGAGGAAGTTTGGCTGCTTCCGAAACTATAGTCTTCTCTGCCTCCGCTCGTAGTAATCAATTTCATTACCCACTGTTAAACATTTTGTTTCTTCAAATTTTGAAGCAACGAAATATGGACTTTAGCTGAAATAAATACACAACAAGTATTATTTTGCAGTCCAACAATACAAAGCCAACAACGTTTAAACTAATAATCAAAATTTCGTTTCGATGAATGTGAAATTCAAATAAATGAAGCTCTTCTCCAAACCCTCCTGGTAAGTATTTCCTTAACATATGAATGTTTTCTATTTGTTATTGTTGCCTTTTTTGTCATCATAGTAGCCAGATATTTGGTGCAATTACACGTAAAGCTTGCCGGGACAAGTAACGTCTATAAATTGTTATTTTTATCTGCGGTCCATACAGGGAAGATTAAAAGCTAAAAAAAAAACACCAAAACTAAAGCATATACCCAGGGGATGTTCAACATTTCTCCTAGAACAGAAGCAACAAGAACATGTAAGCCAATCAATAAAGTATTAACATAACCTAATCGCTCAAAATGTTAACGTTATATGTGTCGTAAAAGATTAAGAATGTCTACATAAAATTTATTTTTTCGGGAATTTAGGCTTGTTTGCGTTTATGGTTGTCGACATCAATCAATGTGAATCAATGTGAGAATAAACTTTATGTTGTGTCCATCCAAGTAAGGGGTAGTTTACACTATATGTAAATGTCATATGACATGAAGTTTTCCATCGTTATATATTTGCTAATATGTATAATATTGGAGATTTTCCTTACGCCATTTACTTTGTGCGTCCACACCAGCAAAAATTTAAAAAAACTACGTCTCCACATTGCCTCCGTGGGTAAATATGGAACGTTTATATTTCGTGTCATATGACATTGATAGATAGTGTAAACTACCTCTAAGGAGCAATGATCTTTAATGAAGAAAGAATTAAGTTTATGTGGGATGGGTAATCAAGTAATTGGAGGTATAAGAACTATACCTGCATTTGCTTGATTCCTAAACGTAAAAAATTACCTATTCTTGCAATATAGATAAAAAGATAAAAATTTTAATCATAGGTCTATGTTTTGGTATAGCTTTCATACAACGGTACCTCTTGATTTAAGATGTTTTAAAGAGTTGTTGTACATTTGTTGATCGAACTTTATGTAAGTTTACATTCCTCCCTTTCATCGTTCGTGTCCTACGTGTTGCTCCTAATTTCGGAGTAGCCGTATATACCGCATTCTTCACTTCGCCATACCTAGTTGATATCGTTCACACCGTTTTAGTGGCCTTTTTTTTAAAAAAAATTGGGGGAATTTTTTTTTTCTTTTTTTCTCCCATCGGACGCCTCCCCAGGTGGTGGATAGGGGAAAGCTCATCAGATATGACGGGTACCGCAAAAATAAAATATGTGGGGCGAACCAAAAAATAAAAGGAAAAAGGCAGCGTCTGATCGAGATTCGGCGGCAGCAAACAGCGTCTGTACTCCATTGGAGCGGCTGAATATATAGACGGAAAACTATAAACCCTTCAGAAGGCAACGGGAAACCACTGAAGTAACATCCCTTGAAAATCGTACAACATGAACAATACAACGCAAAATACACGGCCCTCAGTCTCCGGCCAAGAGAGGGTGCTAAGAATCCCCGGAGGTAAAACCAAACAAAAATTAACAATTGGGACATGGAATGTCCGAAGTCTCTATGAAACTGGAAAACTTAAAAACACCATCAGTGAAATGAATCGTCTTAAAATAGACATATTAGGTGTTAGCGAAACATGGTGGAAGGACAGCTGTGACTTTAGAACGGAAAATGTGGCTGTTTACCACTCAGGAAATCAGCACGGCATTCATAGAAATGGAGTATGTATCATTGTAAAAAACCACATAGCCTCATGCATAACTGGATATGTTCCACTGTCAGATAGAGCCATTCTACTTAAAATAATGGCAAAACCAATAAACATCAACATAATACAAATTTATGCTCCTACATGCGATGCAAATGCCAATGACATCGAGGAATTTTATAACAACATTGAGCAACTATTAAGAATGACAAAAAATCATGAAATTAATATTATACTAGGTGACTTTAATGCGAAGGTTGGTAAGGATGAAGTCAAAGACATCACTGGAAAATACGGTCTTGGAAACCGAAACGAAAGAGGAGACCGACTTATACAATTCTGCCAAGAAAATAATATGAAGATTATGAACACATTTTATCGTCTACACCCCAGGAGATTATACACATGGAAATCACCGCAAGATAACCATGGAAATATTGTAAGAAACCAAATAGACTATGTGCTAATAAACAAAAGATACAATTCCTGTGTTACGAGGTGTACAACTTATCCAGGTGCTGATATTCCATCAGACCACAATCTACTGGTCTCAAAATTGCGCCTCAAACTGTCCCTAACACGGAAAAAGAAATCCCAGCCGAGAATCGATATCGGAAAACTTACCGATCCTATCATAAGGGATGAACTGCAACATCAAATAAACACAGAACTAGGAAATATCAATGAAGACAATTTGGATTTATTGTGGAACAACCTAAAAACTATTATAAATACAGTTACTAAGAGCACACTAGGAAACCGATCAATGGCAAGAACTGAAGACTGGATAACAGTCGAAATTCGAGAACTTTGGGAAGAAAGAAGTAAGCATAAAAATAAAAATTATGAAAAATACTGGGAAATAAACAAGGAAATAAGATCGGCAATCCGCGCAGCAAAAAATGACCAACTAAATAGAAAATGTCAAGAAATCGAATATCTGCAATCCATACATGACGACTTTAACCTACACAAAAAGTTAAAGGAATCTGTTGGGACGTATGGAAGAAAGTCTAACGCTGTCATATTTAATGATAAAAACGAAGCAGTATTTGATATAGAGGGTAGAAAGACCATATGGAAAGATTACATAGAAAAACTTTTCACGGATGACCAACGAGCACCTATTGAGAATAATATAAACAATTCTTTAACAGGATCACCAATAACACGATTAGAATTAGAACGTGCCATACAAACCCTAAAAGATAAAAAGGCTACAGGTCCAGATGAAATACCATCTGAAGTTTTAAAACTAATAGATACCAGCAATATCGAACTCCTCATCACTCTTTTCAACCATGTATACGACACTGGTCAATACCCAGCAGATTGGCTCAAATCTACTTTCATCGCCATACCCAAGAAAAACTGTGCCAAACGTTGTTGTGAATTCAGATTAATAAGTCTAATGAGTCACGTACTGAAAATATTTCTAAAAATTATTCATCAACGCATATATAACAAATGCGAAAATGCTATGGGGAAAACACAGTTTGGGTTTAAGGAAGGGATGGGTACCCGAGAAGCTCTATTCTGTTTGCAGATTTTAATTCAGAACTGCCGAGAAGCCCAAAAAGATGTTTTCATCTGTTTCATTGATTATGAGAAAGCATTCGATACGGTTAAACACGATAAATTAATGGATATTTTGGCATCAATTGGAGTACAAGGAAAAGAATTACGCTGCATCAAAAATTTGTATTGGAATCAAAAAGCACGAATCGACGTCAGTGGTGAACAGACTGAAGAAATTGTTATTTCAAAAGGAGTTAGGCAGGGGTGCATACTTTCCCCATTACTATTCAACGTGTACTCAGAAAAAATATTTCAAGAAGCGTTAGGTGGAGAAAACATTGGAATAAAAATTAATGGACAATATGTGAATAATATAAGATATGCGGACGACACCACATTACTAGCTGGGAGCATATCAGGTCTACAGAAACTTGTAGAAAAGCTGGCATTCATAAGTGAAAAGTTTGGGTTAAAAATTAATATGAAAAAAACTAAATATATGATCGTAAGCAGAAAGAACGAACATCGAAATGCGAAGCTTACTATACAGAATACCGAGATCGAGAGGGTACACACATTTAAATATCTGGGAGTTCTAATAAATGACCGGTGGGACTACTCCAAAGAAATTACCAGCCGAATAGAAATAGCGAGAGATGCGTTTTTCAAATACAAAAAAGTATTAGCAAGCCACGAAATAAATGTAACAACAAAAATAAGGTTTATCAAGTGCTATGTTTGGTCAGTCCTCTTATATGCTGCCGAAGTCTGGACACTTAAAAATTCCGATGAAAGGAAATTGGCAGCTTTTGAAATGTGGACATTCCGCCGAGTACTGAAAATACCCTGGACATCAAAAATAACAAATGACGAAGTACTTAGAAGGATGCATGTGAACCGACAACTAATCTCAACAATTAAAAAGCGCAAAATATCCTACCTTGGACACATATTACGGAATAACAAATACAAAACACTACAAACAATACTTAAGGCAAAAATTGAAGGAAAACGTGGAAGAGGCAGGAGAGAAACAACGTGGCTCAAAAATATCCTGACATGGACTGGCTATAATGATGAATACACACTTTTACATGCCGCTAAGAACAGGGAGCTGAACATCATTGTGTAACAACAAATAATTATAAATATGTATTTAATATTATGCATATATGTAGCATTGAAATATTATTGTACGATCACCAATATCCGAATAACGGATGAGTAAATAAAGAAGAAGAAGAAGGGGGAATTATCGGGAGTAGTTGTGTGACCGATATTGCCCATCTTCGAACTGAAACTAATCTTGGACAAATTATGACGAAGGCCAATTTTTGGATCAAATCGGTTGATCACTTCGAGAGTTATCGTGCTCTCCAGCCACTATATATGGTGTCATAGGCAGTTTTTACACCTTTCGTGCTGTTTTCTCAAGAACTATGGATTTGCCCCTGACAAAAACTTTCACCGTCGTAACAGAGGCAGCGAATGCAAGTTGCTTCAACAAAAATAAAGTGATTCGCAGTGGACAAATACAGTCCATATTCGATCCTGATCTATATCTGGTCACTCCCATCAAGAGTTATCGTGCGCACAATTTTTCGAAAACATTTTAACTTTTGTGGGGGAGGAACCTGAAGAAGTGAACCGATATGGCTTATCTTCGAACTTAAACGTTGTTTGGACATTGCTAAACATTTTTTGTCGTTTAAATAAAAAAATTCTGGCTAAAGTACTAGGAAAATTATAGGAAGGGTCTGGAAGCAGATAAAGTTTAAACTAAGTCAATGCATTGTCCCAATTTGAACTTCTATATCTCAAGAATATTACCATTCTACTCCTACCAAAATACCCTTAAAGTCAATCTTGTAGAGAATTTTCATCTTTACAACATTTTCTCAAATACAACTTCGAAAGGTCTCGCGCTTTCCAAGCAAAATCTTGAAAACCTAAAAAAGCACTAAAAATGTGAACTTTGAACGAGGTTATTTATTTTTTTTCATCTCTATGAAAACTTGATCACATTGGATTTTTGTTCAGCTGAATAGATAACAATGTGCAGCAGCATTTTTGGGGGGTGGAAAATTTCATTTGGAGATGAAAGCCCTTGAAAAAGCCAAAAGGAAATTTTCGCCATAGGTCAAGTTTCTGAGATATCGCGCAATATGGCAAATATTTCAGAAGCACCCCAGATGTCTACATAAGCAATAACCAATAACGAACATACAGAAAAACAAAACATAGTTTAATTCTGAACCAAGTCCGAATAAATGTCAAAAATTACGATGAAAACGGGACAATATTGATTAGTTGTCAAAGAGAACCGTACCTAAAATCTTCTGAGCAATATTTTTGTAGAATATTTGGATGCTAAAAATAGCATCTTGTTGTACTTTCACTACGGTTCAAGAAATAAAGGACGAAAAGGACATGAAAGGCATTGAGTTAGAAGAATGAAATGTTCTAGAAAAAGATTCGCCAATCGATTTGACTGAAGACATGTCACCTCAAAATGAAGCTACAACAACGCCAAACAGAGACATGGAGCTATTTTCCCAAGTATTATTGGGAAAAAATCAAAAACTTTATCGCGCGGTATCTCAGAAACTTGACCTATGGCGAAAATTTCCGTTTGGGTTCGTAGTATAATAATCAAGGGCTTTCATCTCCAAAAGAAATTTTCTACCCCCCAGACTTTGAGTTCCATTTTGTGTGACAATATAATTGAACGACCGTGTTTGTGACTTCGCCATATTCAGTCAGCCATATTCGTTGTGTATCTATTCACTGTGGAGACAACATATTCCAACAGATGGGCAAAATATATTCTCTGTTAAAATTTTGTCATCAAAATCGCCTAGAATAATTCTATTGTCATGGTCAGGGCAGGAACAAAGTTTTTTTGAGCGCTCATAAAATATGTCGTTCTGTTAAGCGCTCTTGTATTTGGTCGGGGCATGATCGCAGTTAAGTCGAATATTGACATTTTTCCAAATTGTCCCTAATCTCTCACACAATAAGGTGAATTTGGTAAGAGATTTAGTCGAGGAAGATGACGATAATTTTGGATAATGATCAGATAGTATTTTGGGAGTGAAATTGACCATAACTTCTGTGGGAAATATATCCTAATTTAATTTTTTCTTGTTCTAAGGAAAAAGATTTACCTTGCATGCTACAGTTTTTAAATTGAGGTAAATTACAATGATGTATGGGGCCTTGAAGTTTTTGTGTCCCCTTTGGGCTAAAGTAATATAATACCACGAAATATTGGTCGTTTTTGTATCGATCGATTCCGTAAAAATCGCCGAAAACTATTACAAAGGTCTTTTTCTTAATAAATTTTAATATAATACATTTTATTTTTTTAACCAGCAATCCTTCTAACCACCATAAAATTCCTTATTTTAGAAAAATGTATAATGTTAGAAAAATGTATTATATTAAAAGTTATTAAGAAAAATATCATTATAATAGTTTTTGGCGAAATACCATCTAACGTTTCCAGTAATGGTGGTACTTCTTTGGTATGTCAACATTTGGATGGTTTTAAAAGTTCGATGTTGATTTTTTTAGGTGGCACACCCCTGAAATTATTAGTTTTTTCAGATTGCCAAAGTTTGGAAGATGTTAACAAGTGTCACTGGGGCCTCAAAGTTCCCTAGTAATTTATATGGGACCAAAAGTGAACTTACAAGAAATTGCCCCAAAGGCCCCATTTATTGTCCAATCGATGAGAAATTTTTACCAATTCATTGCTGTGGCTAGAAAACGAATCCTACAAAGATTTTGATATTGCTCCAATAGTATATTTGACCAATTTTAGGTAATTTAGGCCCTATGATATGGTTGGTTGGTTGAATTATTTCTCATCGATTGTACGGCATGGTGTATAACAGGGTATAACATGGTCGGCCCTGTCCGACTATGGCCCTCTCTTACTTGTTTTTTTCTTTCATTATTCCGATTAAACTATTTTTGTTTTACCCACCATTTTCTCAACGCATGTTTCTACAGTTTTAATGGTTGGTGGCTCAAAACCTAGTGAAGACATGCACACGGAATAAGATAGGGTACAAAAAAGTTGCAATGATTTAGACATGCCCTGGTGATTAAATAAAACCGTGTGATTTTTTTTTTATATCAAAAGAAGTCCCTTATACATTTTCGGAAATATCACTCAAAGCAAATAACATGCCCCGCGGAAATTAAAATTGATTTTTGTTTCTTCCCAGTGTTGTCATAGCTTTATTTCTATAACATATAACCTCGTTTATAGTGTTACATTTCTCCTTAACTTGCCCACATGTTTTGGTAATTTGAAACAAAATTCCATTTGTCTAGAGCTTTCGCTAGACACACATCTTGGTGGTGTAAATGCACGTAGTTGACTAGAGAGAACACAAGTATTCTTAACACAAATACACAACACCAACACATTACCTTTGTAGTTGACTATGATTTCGGAAATCATTGACTTTGGTAATGTGATACAATATTTACAAGCTAAACTGATTCTAAATTTTGCTTCTGTTTCTTATCAATTGATGTGTAGGATTGTAGTTTTGCTGTTAACAAAGTTCTTTTGCTAGTACCTACGTTAAAACTAGACCATGAACAGAACAAATTTTTTTAATTAATTTTAGTTATGGAACACGTCATGTGTGTGGGTGTATTTTTGATTAGGAAAATAATTGATTTTTACTCGCAACATAAGAGATATTCAGAGGTGGTATACTGTGTGATTTATGATATATCTTATACCCCATGCTCTGACAGTATGGAAAACAAATTCTAAATATTTGTAATTGGTCTGGCTCCAAAAATTTGCCTCAAAATATGTGTGGGTTTGAGAGAGAGTAAAGTGTCTGGTTACGTATGTTAGGTGCCATTGTTTTTACAACACGTGTTCCATTACATAATATAGCAGACAAGTCAATTAATTAGTTGCTCATTCCATAACTTTGAGTTCGAATAATCTTCTCCGAAAACGAATGCCTGGTAGAGCACTAAAAATCTTTATATCATTATGAATTCAAAAAAATTTTTAATTGCTAGTTACTTGTCACACAATGATTAAAAATTCTATTTTAATAATCATCACGGGTTTCAAGAATATTTATGGGATTCGAATGCAATCATAAAAAGTTTAATTTATCCCAAAAGTACTTGAAGTGTGGGAAATATGGTCTGTCACACAATATGACGAATATGACATTATTTTTCAAACGTATAATACTTACGTGCACAACGTAGTATTCCTAGCCTAAAATAGTAGGTTTTTGACAAATATACAATGATAGAAGGTTAATTGGCTTCCGACAAAACGAAGATATTATAATTTATCTATTAGAATATTTTTGGAGATGACAGAAATTTATTGAGAAATTGACGTTAAGCAACATTCTTTAGGAACGCAGAACTGAATAGAACGAAAAATTTCCCAACACTGACCATATTAAGGGTATGACTCGGCTCGTGGAAGTAGCCCCATAGTTTGATCTGTAGATTGATTTTGTATAATTTGGACTTACGCACCTTCGTCGGAAATATTTGTGAAACTTTAAGGTCCTTGAAAGAAACATGATTTCACTACCCTACATTTATTATAATCGCTTGGGTGTTATATAAAGCATACAATTTCAATTAAACGAAGCATTGATTTTCCAACGGAATCACTTAATTAAGAAATTTTCAATACAAATAAGCAGTATAATGAAGAACACATAAAATTGTTATGCTTTGTTAGTGTATTTCTAGCTATAGTTTTCCTCTATTTTAATGTTGTTGTTGTGGTGTAAACTAGAAAAATCATCAATAACTCAAATGAAGCGATAACCCCGCATAACAAGAAGAATAACAGCAACACCACTTCATCTATCAATGATTTATAATGAAGCGTTTTGTTATCCTCCTATTCGCTTGTTTTCCCAGTTATCTCTGGATGGTATATTAAATAATTGTAAATTACAATGTATATGTGATAGCGAGATATGATAGAAGATGGATTTCTGAGCTAATTAGTATAATTTCAAAGTAACTTAAGTCGTAATTCGAAAGCTCACTGGGAAATATGTACGTCTGACCACCAAGAACCGCTAATGCCAAATTGTAGCTACTTCGGTGTTAAAATGTTGTTAATAGACCAATAAACGTGGATATTTTAAATAATGTTTTCCACGACCCATACACCAATAATCGTGGATTTTTTAAAGAATTTTTTTCACGACCCATAGATAAATAATCTTGAAATTTTTAAAGAAGTCTTTTCAACGACAAATATATGTAGATTTTTTAAAGAATTTTCTTCAACGACCCATAGACCAATAAACGAAAATTTTTTAAAGAATTTTTTTTTCCACGATCCATGAACCAGTAAACGTGGATTTTTTAAAGAATTTTTTCCACGACCCATAGCCAAATAAACGTAGATTTTTTTAAGAATTTTTTTCCACGACCCATAGCAAAATAAATGTGGATTTTTTTTTTTTTAATTTTTTTCCACGAGCCATAGCCAAATAAACGTGGATTTTTTAAGAATTTTTTTCCACGACCGATCGATTTCCACGAATAAAGATCTATTTTTAGAGTATTTTTTTCCACGACCCATAGACCAATAAACGTAAATCTTTTAAAGAATTTTTTCTACGATCAATAGACCACTAAACATGGATTTTTAAAGAATTTTTTTCCACGACCTTTAGACCAATATACGTGAAGTTTTTAAAAGAATTTTTTTCCACGACCCCTAGACCAATGAACGTGGATTTTAAAGAATTTTTTCCACGACTCATAGAATTTTTAAAGGTTTTTTTTTTGCACGAGCCATAGACCAATAAACGTGGATTTTTTTAAAAACTTTTTTTCCACAACTCGTAGAACAATAAACGTGGATTTTTAAAGAACTTTTTTTCCACGACTCATAGACCAATAAAAGTAAATTTTTAAAGATTTTTTTTCACGAGCCTTAGACCAATAAACGTGGATTTTTTAAAAACTTTTTTTCCACGACTCATAGACCAAAAAACAAGAATTTTTAAAGAATTTTTTTTTGCACGAACCATATACCAATAAACGTGGATATTTTAAAGAATATTTTTTTCCACGACGCATAGACCAATAAAAGTGAATTTTTAAAGATTAGTTTTCACGAGCCATAGACCAGTAAACGTGGATTTTTTAAAAACTTCTTTTCCACGACTCATAGACCAAAAACAAGAATTTTTTGCACGAACTATATACCAATAAACGTGGATATTTTAAAGAATATTTTCCATGTCGCATAGATTTTTTAAAGAATTTTTTCCACGAGCCATAGGCCAGTAAACGTGGATGTTTTCTACGACCCATAGACAAATAATCGTGGATTTCTCAAAGATTTTTTCCAACGAGCCATAGACCAATAAACGTTGATTTTCAAAAGTATTTTTTCCACGACCTATAGACCAATAAACATGGATTTTTTAAAGAATTTTTCCACGACCATAGACCCTTAAACGTAGATTTGTTTAAATAATTATTTCCACAACCTATAGACCAATAAATGTGGATTTAATAGGAGTTTTTGTTTACGACCCATAGACCACTAAACGTGGATTTTTTAAAAAACAATTTTTTTAATCCTTTTACAAATATACGTGGACGAGCCATATTGGTATATTTAAAGATTTTTTAAAGATTTTTTTCCACGAGTCATGGACAAATAAACGTGGATTTTTTAAAGATTTTTTTTCCCACGAGCCATAGTCATAGACCAATAATCGTGTATTTTTAAATTTTTTTTCACGAGAAATAAACCAGTAAACGTTGATTTTCTAAGGAATTTTTTCCACGATCCATAGACCAATAAACGTGGATTTTTTAAAAAACAATTTTTTTAACTCTTTTACAAATATACGTGGACGAGCCATGGACCAATACACGTGGATTTTTTAAAGATTTTTTCCACGAGTCATGGACAAATAAACGTGTATTTTTTAAAGATTTTTTTCCCACAAGCCATAGTCATAGACCAATAATCGTGTATTTTTAAATTTTTTTCACGAGCAATAAACCAGTAAACGTTGATTTTCTAAGGAATTTTTTCCACGATCCATAGATCAATAAACGTGGATTTTTTAAACAATTTTTTCCACGACACATAGAGCAATAAACCTGGAGTTTTTAAAGAATTTTTCCCCGACCCAGAGACTAATAACACTGTACAACACAAAAACTAATTACAAGATAATTCGACCAGATTATGAGAGAGGACCGAAAAAAAGAAGACACGTGTATCGGCGTTTTGAAAGTTTACGTCGGGAAGTAACCTAAATAGGCGTGGCAAGTTCCGCCCATTTCTACAGGTTTAGAAATGTTCGACATCAGATTTCTTGGAATCCTTGCATTTTAGGTACAAAGTGTCTTTGGCAATATTACTGAAAACAACGCGGGGTATCTTTTTATGAAAAAAATTAACCCTCATGCGAGTCACTAAAGGGGACTTTTCGGTCCCTTTTTTCAAAAACGTTTAAAAACTCCTTTAAAATGTGATCCTTAAAAATTAAAATATTCTACAAAATTATTTGTCATAAAATTTTACTATAGGTCCCCGAATACACCAAAACTCTAAATCGTACCTAAACGCCAGGAATCTGCCAAAAGTAAAATCACGTTTTAGGGTTTATGTTGTACTTTATCTGAGTTTATTAAGTTTTGTCCTACATCTGACATACGAGTCCTAACATCCATGGTTTTGGCATGGTCCTAAATACTCTAATGATGGCAGCTACTCCTGCTCTGATAAAATTGACTGATTTAACCCTAGGAACTGACAAACATGTGTGTATCATGAATGACCATAACAAATTTATTTAGGATATGGGTAGTTACTTCGATTTCAAGGGTTAATTCAGTAAATTTTAACAGAACAGGAGTAGCTGCCATCATTAGAGTATTTAGGACCATGCCAAAACCATGGATGTTAGGACTCGTATGTCAGATACATACGTACAATATCAGGAACCTATGACTTATCCTGATGACGTTAGTTTAGTTTATAGCACTAAAATACGTAATTTTTCAAAGTCCGATCTGGGTTATTAATATTTTCATATAGATATTCACCAAACATATTTCAAATACAGTTTGGTTCGAGCACACATAATCTTCTGAAAGAATTTATTATCAAAAAACTTCAATAAAGTATATTTTGTGACCGCAAATAACGAAAATGTGAATAAAAACGGTAGAATATGGTCCTAAGAGTCCATGTAAGAAAAGTCTATAGTCGGACGGAGCCGACCATGGGATAACCTATACCACTATCCCTTCACAATCTCTCTCCAGGAACTTCTTTTCAATGATTGTGAAAATTTAATTATCAAATATCGGAGATGTAATGTATAATACTTATGACCAAAACCAAAAAGTTATCTAGCATGACAAAGACATTTTTGTAGCAGGAAAGTAGTACTACTACTTCCGTTGTTTAACCGCTACGTTATTGAAATTTTTACCAATTTCACACAAAAGTTTCAGTCCATTTAACCGGCTAAGTATTATCTGATCTTCACTTTGGTTTGTACGCTTCTTCTTCATCATAAACTCAAACTTTGTTTAAAATTTTGCGGGTTATTATTTTGACCTACAGAGCCGCTACAAAATTGGTTAAAATTTTGTTTTTGGCCCATTTCATCCCCTAACATTTCTCGATCATCACCAAAAACTAATCATTTCTATTCTGGTCCGAACCCAACCTCCTTAAAAAATTCGTTACAATCGGTCCATAATTGCGGCCTTAAGCTTGTTTACAATTTACGCTTCTTCTTCATCATAAACTCAAATTTGTTTAACATTTTGCGGGTTATTATTTTGACCTACAGAGCCGCTACAAAATTTGTTAAATTTTGTTTTTGGTCCATTTCATCCCCTGAACATTTCACGATCATCACCAAAAACTAATAATTTTTATTCTGGCCCGAACCCAACCCCCTTAAAAAATTCGTTACAATCGGTCCATAATTGCGGCCTTAGCTTGTTTACAATTTTTAATGGACGGACACACATCGCTAAATCGCTTTATCTCGTCGAGATATGAATTTTGGCATACCAAATAAGGGGTCTAGGACGAATATTTCGTGGTGTTACATAAACTATTGGAGAGACAATATGTAGCATGGGATAAAAATGTGGTTCTCTACACAGAACCCATTATATATTAGGCAGTAGGCCCGTTATCTAGCAAACACTTTATTGCAATTTACATCAGAGAAAAGGTCAGTAGTTTTTTTCCATATGTAGGCTACTTTGCGAAATATATATGTCCTCAAGGAATTAAAATTTTCACACAAAAGTATTGGTCCATTTAACCCTCTAAATATTATCCGATCGCCATCTCAGATTGCAAGCTTCTACTTTGTGATATGCTCTTACCTTATTAAAAATTACGCGTTGATCGGACTATTACTGAGACCTACAGAGCCGCTAGAAAATTGGATAAATATTATGTCTTTGGTCCATTTTAACCGCTAAATATTCCACGATCATCACCAATAAGAATAGGGTTCTATTCTGATCTGAACCCGACCTCCATATAATGGACAGACGGACGGACGGACGGACACACATCTCCAAATCGCTTTATCTCGTCGAGATATTAAGATTGGTATACCACATTGGGGGTCTCCGACGAATATTTCGCGGTGTTACATGAATTTTTACCAAAACAAACTTATAATACCCTTTTCAACATTGTGGTATAGGGTATAAAAAGCGAAAGCTTCTGGAGATGTTAAATATTATAGCTACAAATTTATTTTGTTCAGAGGCTCATAATGAAATTTGATTTGGAAAATTTTTTCTTTTGACACATTTCCCAAAAGTGAAATATTTTATGAGATTTTGACTCAGTATGGAATAAATTTTAATTAAGAGTCTAAAAGTTTAACAAATAATTTCTACCTATAATATCTAATTTTGTAACGTCATTTTCTTAATAAAATATTTTACTTAGATATCTAGTTTGTTCTAGGACTTACAATGAAGTTTTGTGTAGAATATTTCTTCTTTTAACACCTTTCGTCTTGAACTAAATTTCATGTTACTTTCATGCATCAACTCGAAAAAAGAACAAAACAAATTTATTCAAAAAATATTTGGGTGTTTTGTTGGCAAAATTGATGTATATATTTTCTTGATATATATTGAAATACATATTTCATTTATTTAGCGACTTATATTGAAATTTGATGGAGATTTTTTTGCCTTTGACGTCTTGTATATAGAATGAAGTTTTGTGGGTCAAAACTTAATAGACTCAGATAAAGTACAACATTAACCCTAACACGTGATTTTACTTTTGGCAGAATCCTGGCGTTTAGGTACTATTTAGAGTTTTGGTGTATTCGGGGATCTATAGTAAAATTTTATGACAAAAAAATTTGTAGAATATTTCAATCTGATACGATCACATTTTAAAGGAGTTTTTAAACGTTTTTGAAAAAAGGGACCAAAAAGACCTCTTTAGTGACTCACATGAGGGTTAATTTTTTTCATAAAAAGATACCCCGCGTTGTTTTCAGTATTATTGCCAAAGACATTTTATACCTAAAATGCAAGGATTCCAAGGAATCTGATGTCGAATATTTCAAAAACTGTAGAAATGGGCGGAACTTGCCACGCCTATTTAGGTTACTTCCCGACGTAAACTTTCAAAAAGCCGATACACGTGTCTTCTTTTTTTTCGGACCTCTTTCATAATTTGTGCGGGGTTTCTTGTAATTTTAAAAAAAGTTCGATTTTGTTGTACATTGTAATCGTGGATTTAAAAAAAGCGTTGATTTTTTAAAGAATTTTTTTTCAACTAACCATTTACCAATAAACCTTTATATTTTAAAGATTTTTGTTTAAACGCTTCGTAAACCTATAAACGTGAATTGTTAAGATTTCTTCTAACGACCCACAGACCAATAAACGTAGATTTTTTAAGAATATTTTTTCCACGGCCCATAGGCCAATAAACGTGGATTTTTTAAAGATTTTTTTTTAACGACAACGATTTCCATAATATTTACAAGACTTAGAATTTAACTTCTTTTGCTATTCAGCATATTTCGCAGAATCTTGTTTATGCTTGTTTATGTTTATCCTCTGATACAGAAATCCCATGTGCTATTTATTGTTGTTTTGTTTTGATGGAATTATGATGTATGAAACTATGATATTTTGTGCTGATAAATAACTAGGGAAGACAAGCTGACCGTTTGAACTTGTTTTCCAAGAAGAAAAGTGAAAATAAAGAGAAAATTGCTATGAATTGCAGAACAGATGAAAATGGCATTGTGTTAATCCTAAAGCAATGAAATAACTTTTTCCGTTTTTATTCCAGAATTACTTTTCAAGGAAATTGCTTTATTACAATGTCATTTTGACCATTAAAGACTTAACAATATGAATTCAAGCAATGTTAATTTTTTGTTTAACTTTTTTCTTAAAAAAACTAACTTTTACAAAACTCTAACTGTCCATTACAAAGGAAAAATAAAATAAAAACTAAATAGAATACCTACAAAATACAGAGAAAATCTAATCTAAGTTACACCAAAGCATTTTTATCATCACCATCGTCGTACGTGTGTGTGCAACTTTGGAATTGAGTACACTGTCATCAAAGTTTTAGAACGGACGGAAAAGGACTGCAATCAGGAATGAATGTTACTAGTAACCACTTCCCACACAGATACACTTCAGTGTTTATGTGTCGTTGCAACAATACCTAGAATCTAGAATAGCAGCAATATACACATTAGGGATATAACTTTTTGCACTTTTTTGCAAATATCAAAAATACCACCACGTAGCCGTGTAGAGCATGAAAAACTATTATGAAAAAAGGTGTAATTTTTTCTCTATCGCGAAAAAAGTTTCCGCACCAAATGCATTGAAGTTCAGTAATGCATTTTTTAATTTTAGCTGTTATGACAACATATTTGCTTTTAATTAAATTTTTTATTTTTTTGTAATCTAATTTAAAATCATTACCAAAGCGTTCTGGACCAATTTGATCTCAAATCGCGCGATTTCGGAGCATTTTAGGAATTTTTGACACTATTGCAATTTTTGTTTTTTCTTTATAAACTCGTGAATTTTATGTTTATATTTATTGTACCTATCGGACAAGAGAATATGGTGTCATTTGCATCAAATTCGCGAAAGTTACAGACAGTTTTAATGACTTTGCCTGTGAGAATTGTATTTTTTTCTATGAATATTTATTCAAACAAAGCAAATTTAAAATTGTAAGTAGAAAAAATATCAAAAGGGTTTCAGTAATTACAGTCGGCGCGGAAACTTTTTTTCACCGAATCGATCTTAGAAACGCGTTTTTATTATTAGGACAAAATTCCCCACGTGGTACTGGTGTTGTATTTGTGTAAAAAACATATACGATTCTCACAGGCAATGTCAACAAAAACAGCCTGTAACTTTCGCGACTTCGTTGCAAATGACCCCATATTCTTTTGTCCGGTAGCTACAAAAAATATAAACATAAAATTCACGAGTTTATAAAGAAAAAACAAAAATTGCAATAGTGTCAAAAATTCCTAAAATGCTCCGAAATCGCGCGATTTGAGAACAAATTGGTCCAGAACGCTTTGGTAATGATTTTAAATTAGATTACAAAAAAATAGAAATTTTAATTAAAAGCAAATATGTTGTCATAACAGCTAAAATTAAAAAATGCATTACTGAACTTCAATGCATTTGGTGCGGAAACTTTTTTCGCAATAGAGAAAAAATTACACATTTTTTCATAATAGTTTTTCATGCTCTACACGGCTATGTGGTGGTATTTTTTTGGTTATAGCCCTAATACACATACTTTTACAGTAAATGTACACTTCTCAAAAAAATAAAGTACAACATTTGTTTGTGTATAAGTAATTTTCTATATCGTTCTTTCCACAGCCGTGATAGAAATATTTACATGCATTTAACACAAAATTAGAAACAAACCAGAGAAATTCACTTAACAACTTCATGTTCTAGGAAGTTATTTATCCTGTAAAATGTTGTTTTATAGTTATTGTTGACCTGTTGAATTTTACTTTTGGTAGATGATGGTTTGGCTGAAGGTCATTAAAAGGCTGTTGTTTCTTTTTGTTGGCTTTAAATTTTATTTATTTATCATTTCCAATATTTCAATTGTCTTCGACAATCATCCTCAGGGATCTGTTTTTTAAAAACACAAATTTATTATAACAATTTATAAATTATAAATGTAACACAAAATATATTTACTTTTATTTTATGGAAGAAGAGCGACTATAGTGTTGTTAATGTCAACGTCAACTGAGCTTTCGTCGGTATTTATGAACTACGTTTCTATACATATGTGCACAGTGGTCTGTGTCAGTTTTATAATTAATTCTCTTGTCATTAGGTATATTAATAATATGGAGCATCTCTAGAGTAAATCGTCTTTTATAGTTATTTTCTTGTGCAAGAATGTCAACGTTTTTAAAGTCCGGTTTGTGTCCCGTTAGCATACAATGAGCTCCTAAAGCAGTTTTTTGTTCAATTGGTTTATCCGGGTTTTGATCGGACTTGTGTCCAGAAAGTCGAGTTTTTAGTTTAGTTTTAGTTGTGCCAACATATACCTTCTGGCATATGTTGGCGTCGTCCCCATTACAAGTTATCTTATACACTAAATTGCATCTATCTTCCTTTTTCGTCTTAGTTTTTGTTTTGCTAAACATACCGTTGACATTGTTGTTGGTTCTTAAAGCTAGTTGGTAGTTATCTTGGTTATAAATATTTGAATTGCAGAGCCTTTCCGAAAATCCTGGTATGTAAGTTATGGACTTATATGACTTTTCTTTCTCCCTTTCCTTCTTTTTGCCGTTGGTGTTTGCATGTTCTATTAAATCATCAATCGTCTTTTTTGGAAACTCATTTTTTAACAATATATTGCGTATTTTGATTTTATTGGCTTCATGAAATTGTGGATCACTTATGTTTAGGACTCTATTAATGAAATTTATGGCTGTGTTTATTTTAATACGTCTGGGGTGTTTAGAATAAAAGTTAATCAGTCGTCCAGATGCAGTTGGTTTTTGGTACCAATCTAATGTTATAGCGTTGCCTTGTCGAATTATCACAGCGTCTAAATGTAAAATTAATTTTCATAGAACATATATTACCGACTTGTTAGGCAATATAAATTTATAAAAATTTAAAAACAAAATAGATATTAGTTTAAATTCGAAAATGGGTCATATGGACCCACTCCTTCTTCCCACGCAAAAGTTCACAAACTTTCCGTTCGAATATGGACTATATCGGTCCCGACCTGCTGGTACCTCACACACAAAATTTGGGGAAAGTGCAGTATGAGGACTCGTCTCGTGATACAAAACAATATATTTTATTTTTATTTTTTTGGTCAGAGGTTATATCATCGTCAGCACAGCAGTAAAAGTCGTCTAATGCTATTTTTAAATTTTTTAAGTTTCATTCTTAATACAAATTTTAAAACAAAATATAACATGTCGCAATAATATAAAATAAATTCAGTGTAAAACTAATGGTCACATGGTCGGCCCGTCCGACTATAGCCCTCTCTTACTTGTTTTTGTTTTAAAATTTACCACAACATTCGATTTCCGTAAATTGAGTTTTCTTTCCATTGTAAATCTTATAAGTCTGAGTGCGTCCAAATCCATCCAGTAGATCGGCGGAAACGATACGCCTCAAATTTCGAAAATCTGCAAAAAATGTTTTTCTATAATACGAGTGTCATTAGAAAACTATCTGGCCTAGGCAAACCGCAGTATCGCCAGGCGTCATTTGTCAATTTTTTTTAAGTTGGACAGTTTTTAGCCTAAACGTACTCAGGACAGTTTGACGTACGACCATGTGTTGTGTTGTTTAAAGTGACTTGAAAAAATCACTTTGCAAAAAAATGGAATTTACTTGTGAAAAATTTCATCCGAAAATTTTCCACAAATTCCGACGTGGATAATGACGTCCATGTTGCATCGATCAAATTAAATCTTTGTATGTCGATAAAGGACCATCCTATAGCACTATGAAAAACTGGTTTAATGAACTGCCCGACACTCGCCAAAAAACGAAGTTCGTGAGTATCGTCCAAAAACGAACGTTGTGCCAGAAAAAATTAAGCCCTATGTGAACGGATAATGAAAGATCGCCATGTTTTATACCGTGAGATAGATGCATCCTTGGGCATTTATCCCACCAACTAACATATGATATTTTCAAATCACTCACCATGAACACTTGGCGGCATAAATGGGGGGTTCTTGTTGAGTCCCGTCTGGATCTGTGCAAGAAATTTCGAAAAAAAAAAAAATACGATCGCTGTGCTTTAAAGGCGTTTATATGATGGATCCAGGTGACGAATCATGAAACTATGCGTATGAACCCGAAAAAACAGGAATCGCCAGAAACCAATTCAAAAAACCGTTCAAAAACCATATTGTGGAGGTGTTCAATCAAACCAATGTAAACAATCCAATACATGGTCGTATGTCAAACTGTCCGAGGAACGCTTACGCTAAAAACTGTCGAAATTTCCAAAAAAAAAATCAAGAAACGCCAGGCGACACTGCGTGTTTCCTGGGCCAGATAGGTTTCTAGTGATCCTCGTATAGCGTATAACAAAGCGTTTTTGATATGTCATTCCCAAAAAATATGTGCTTTACGTCTGCCTAAATTGTGCGAAAACAGATATTTAAAAACTAGTGCGAATCCGGAGATATAATAGATTTTTTTCTAAAAATTTAGTACTACTTCCAAGGTTCTTGATGGATCGCACTGAAACGACATATAATGAAGTATTATTTAATGGTGATCATTGAAATCGGATGTGCATCAAATCGACGCCTCCAAACAATATTATGCTAAGTCGACTTAGCATGTTTTTAATTTCTTTACATTTTTATATTTAACGTTCTTTAACTTAAATTCTGTCAAATTTTGGTAATGATCGGACAGTCCGAACAGAAGTTATAAGCAAATATTTACTTAGCATAGTACTGAAGGTCAAGGAAATTTCCAAACTTTTAGAGCTTGTCCTGCAGAACTCGCCTTTAAGAATAGCAAACTATTATTTGGATGTGTCGAACGTCCTTTAACTTAAATTCTGTCTAATTTTGGTAATGATCGGTCAATCCAAACAGAAGTTATAAACAAATATTGACATTGCATGGTACTGAAGTTCAAAAAAATGTTCGAACTTTGAGAGCTTCTCCTGCAAACCTCACTTTTTAGACTTAGCATACTATTATTTGGAGGTGTCGAAATGATAATGTACTTCCTAGAAATTATGGCAATTTTACTGGTTTGCCTTGTATGGATGACAGCGAACTAACCCTTTTGCGATCTACGATAACTCTCAAATAACTTTTACAGATGTTCACAAAAAACCCTAATGGACCACATCGCTCTTTGTAGATCACATGGAATAGTCGGCCGGATAACCATACTAAATATTACCGCGTTTTATTTATTTCTCCAATACAAATTTCGAATCCCGTGAAATTTAAATCAATTTGCAACATCACAAAAATCCAAGTGTAGTTAAACATACATGCATCGCATTGAGGTAGGTAGAGGAATTTGTTTCCAGACCAGCAGCGGTAGTAACATGTGCGTTGGGGAGAAGTATTCCAATCAACTAAAGTAAAAACAAATGAAAGGATAAACAATTCCATGACAAAATATTTCCAATTATCAGAGTAACAAAAGATAACAAATTGTCAACAGAGAAATGACATGAAAGGATTCATTGGTTGGTTCGCTGCTGAATAAAAAAAAATCGTTTTTATCGAAGACAAGACAGGAATATTTACACACACCCCTACACATGTACTATGTACGTACCTATAAATGTATGTGGAACACATGTGGCCGTCATTGGTATCCTCCGAGGACCTATTGTTTCTACACATGCCTGTCTACAAGAGTTAAAGGAAACTAACGAGTTGTGTCAGCATAAAGAGGCAGACAATGTGCAAAGACAAAGAAGTTTTCAAAAAACAACAGAAAAACTTTTTGCAGAAAATAATGAATGAGAAACTTCTATAATATGTTGATGACAACAATAATTTTAAGACACATTTATGCAAGTGTTAAAAGTGTGTGAGAGGGTGTTTGAATGGGTAAAGGAAATGCAAAAGTTATCCATTCTTATACGCTACAATGAACCTCTTTGAATGTTCTAACAATGTAAGTGCTCATATTTCTCTCTGTGATTGTGTATTGTGCGTGTTTGTGCATGTTTGTGTTTATCTGATGGAATAGTTACAGGTTTCCTTGCAACATAATTATTCTGTTGTTGATCAGAATATGTGAACAACTTCAAACATTTATTGGAGCATACATTGCAAATATTCGCCTGCAGAAAATATAGAAATAGAAACACGAATCATAACATAATGGACAACCAAATGTAAACAGAGAATTTCTTTTGAACTATCAAAGTAGCTTAAACACTTACACACATTTTGCCAAACACACACACATACAGAACTACATTTGCACTTACCTTCGACTTGAACACACGTACAACGTACGTATATTTGCACACAATTACAGAACTAGCTAACGTTCTGTAATTGTGTGCAGTGAGTGATTTAACTTTAAACACGAGGAAGGAAGGAAGCAACACCATTACAAAGTAATGCGATGCTCAAACTTTGTTTAAACATTCAAATCCTGTCAACTGACAGGAAGATATTAACTTTGATTTTTTTCCCCATCATCTTCCTCTTCTACTACACGAAGTGACGACGTGTAAATAACGCATGCATAGGTATTTTTGCATTAACGGAATAGTCAAACATGTTTGATTTAGCATATCTTCTTTGACGATTTTTTAACTTAAGTAAGTGATAAATCATTTCGAAATTCAAATGCGATTATACAAATGAGTTTTTCTAACAACTGTTTTTAATTTAAACAAGTAAGAAAAGTCTATAGTCGGACGGAGCCGACCATGGGATACCCTATACCACTACCCTGCGAGTTAGCTTTCAGCAAATCAAAGTTTCTTTTGGACAAATAAGCTTATTGTAAGAAATACATTTTTGGAGTCTGCAACCTTATTACATTAAGTTTAAATAACAATATAATAATTGTTCCACAAACATCACAGAAGGGACAGGGCGTGCACCACGATTCATATTACAGCAATAGTATGGGGCCTACTGTTTATCGCCGAGTCCGAAAAGCATGTCTTAAAACACCACCTGTAGAGAAGTTGTACATGGTTGAAATACTCAGAAAATGTCGCCAACTTTACTGTGGGGTATTTTGCCAACGTTGGAAATTTGATGTTTGCTGGCCGGGAATCGAACGCCCGACCTTCAGTGTGCAAGGTGGGTGTGCAAACAATTGTACTATGGTGGCACCAATAAGTAATTTTAGAACGGACATTTAGTCTGGACCTAATTTTTTGCATATTTTGACATATTTGCTAAACCATATGCAAGACTTTGTGCCCTAAATATCCCATCGAATTGGCTGAAAGTTTGTATTAGGTATTCGTTCATCACAATTTTCGACCTGAAATTTATAGGTATAGGTCCAGGTCTTCATATAGCTCCCATAAAACCGTACCTCCCGATACCCGGTATTTTGAAGGTTGTGACCTCAATATCAAACTGAAGTGGCTGACATTTTGTATTCAGTCTTCGTTGGAGGTAAAAAAAACTTTCCACCTGAAATTTGTCGTTATATGTCCACGTCTTCATATAGCTCCCATAAGCAGAACCTACCGATTTTCTGTACTTTGAAGGTTATGGTCTCAATATCCCTCCGAATTGTCTAAAATTTGGTATTAAGTCTTCATTGGGGGTATTAAACTTTCCATATGAAATTTGTCGGTATAGGTCTAGGCGTTCATATAGCTCCCATACTCCCCATTTTCGACATTTTGAAGATTGTGGCTCTGGTTACAGATTTCTCTATTTTATTGACTTGTCTGAAGTGAATTTCAAACAGAAAAATGTACACATAAACATTTTAGAAGATATTATTGAAATATATGAAGCATACGAAAATATGTGAAATACAGAAATTTTCCATATGCAAAAATAATATTTGCATATGCATAATTTATACATTTCGCATATTTTTGCATATGTGATATATTTCGATTGGAATTTAATTAGAAGCCAAAAATATGCAAATTTTACAAAAATAGGTGTTGCAGAAAATTCCGCTGTCTACATATCATTGAGCTGATATTAATCGGAGTGCTCTCATTGATATGAGAGAAGGCTCCCTTGTCCCTACTGCGATGTTTGTGGAACAACTATATACTGTACATTTTAAGAAATATTCTTAAATTTGAACATTGGCGTTGTTTAGCAATTTCTGCTACATCTATAAATTTTGAACAATTGGACAGGTAATATGATAGGGTTCCACGCAATTTGTAAGAACTGGGAATTTGTCTGTCATGATGGAGAAAATTTGTAGCATGGGAGGAAGATGTGGTTCTCTTCACAAAACTCATTATAACTTAGGTAGTAGGTCTGTTACCAAGCACACATATTATTGCAATTTTCATTAGAGGAAAGATCGGTAGTTAATTTTTCATATATAGGCGACTTTGCCGGTATATGGCCTCCAGGGATTCAAATATGGACCAAAAATAAAATGTTTTTATTTAGCATACAAAAGTAATGGTCCATTGCACCCGCTAAATAATATCAGACCATCATCAAAAATTGAAGGCATCTTCTTCGACCTAAACCCCTACCTCGTGCAAAATTTCGTGACTATTGATCTATAATTGCGACCTCTAGTATGCGTTTGATTACATTACAAGCAAAACACTTGATATATTAGGCTGTAACTCTGTTATCTGACCACATAAATCAACATAATTGGCATTAATTGAAAGGGCAAGTGTTGTCCTTCCAAATATTATTTATGTGGGCGGAATGCGTGGTCCAGGAATAAAGATATTACCGGTATATCAAAAATTTTCACAATTTTCACACAAAAGTTGTGGTCCATTTAACCCTCTAAACATCATCCGATCACCATCTCAAATTGCAAGCTTCTTCTTTGTCATATAATCTTACATTATTTAAAATTTCGAGGCGATCGGACTATAATTGCGACATACAGAGCCTCTACAAAATCGGATAAAAATTGTGTTTTTGGTCCATTTCACCCGCTAAATATTTCTCGATCATCACCAATAAGAATAGGGATCTATTCTGATCTGAACCCGACCTCCATACAAAATTTCGTGACGATCGGTCCATAATTGCGGCCTGGAGCGTGTTTACAATTTATAATGGACAGACGGACGGACGGACGGACGGACGGACGGACAGACACACATCTCAAAATCGCTTTATCTCGTCGAGATATGAAGATTGGTATACCACATTGGGGGTCTCCGACGAATATTTCGCGGTGTTACATGAATTTTTACCAAAACAAACTTATAATACCCTTTTCCACATTGTGGTATAGGGTATAACTATGCTATGTAATTTTAAATGGAGAAGTTTTTTGACCACTGGAATCCCCAAATTCTAAGTAATAGCTAATTCAGTTGCACAAATGGGTCTATACCCACAAGTTTTGGAACATACATTTTTGGATCACTGGGAACACTAAATGTCAAATTACAGCCAATTTAGACCAAAACAAGTAAGAGAGGGAAGGCTATGGTCAGACGGGGCCGACCACGTGATACCCTACACCACTTCCCCTGGGCACTAGTTATACCCTCAGCACTTATGCTAACGAGGGTATATACACTTTCATACGGGCAAAATGTGCCTCATCGAAATAATGGTTTTAGACCCCAAGTATGTTTGGACGAAATCCGTTTCAGACAATTTGGAGTTGATTTAGCCGTCCGTCTGTCTGGCTGGCTGGCAGGAGCGCACGATAACTCTCGAACGGATCAACCGATTCGGTCCTAAAATTGGTTTTCGTAATATTTTGTCCAAACTTAATTTAAGTTCGAAAATGGGTTATATCGGTCCACTCCTTCCGGTACCTCCCCACAAGAGTTCGAAAATGTTCGGAAATTTATGCGTACGGTAATTCTTGAAGTGAGTAACCGATTCGGCCCATACTTTGCACATCGTGAAATGTTTACCAGACTTAGATGACGTTCCAATATGGACTCAATCGGTCCTCTACTTCGGGTACCTCCCACACAACATTTCGGATAAGTACAGTTTAGGACCTACTCTGGAATCGCTTTGATTTTTCTTGTAACAACTTGTATGCACTGCCCCCATACGATGGTGCAAGTTTAATCAGGGGCAAGTCTATACTTCCTGAGAAAATAGTCTGAAATGTACAAAAAAACCCTATGACAGCGCAAGATAACTCTCGAACGGATCTGCCGATTCTGTCCAAGATTTGGCCTTTGTAGTATTTTGTTCAAACTTAGTTTCAGTTCGAAGATAAGCGCAATCTGCCTATTCCTTCAGGTACCTCCCCCAAAAAATCCAAAAGTGTTCGAAAAAATTGTGCGCACGATAACTTTCGAAGGGAGTGACCGATTTAGTCCATACTTTACACATCCTAATATATCTACCAGGTATAGATCAGGTTTAAATATGGTATATATTTGTCTACTCGTTAGGGAATTATTTGACTTTTGTTGAAGCAACTTGCATTCGCTGCCTTAATTAGGGCGGTAAAAGTTTTTTTTTAGGGGCAAGCCCATACTTCTTGAGAAAACAGTCCGAAAGGTGTAAAAAACCCCTATCGCACCATATCGCTTATTTACTCAAATAGTGGCTTAATTCAAAAAACGCGTTTTCTGAGTTAGCAATTTCTATTTTTTCTACGACTTCTTTCTATCTTTCAAACTCAACGAGTTACAGCTAATTTACTACAGGTTTGGCATAATTCAACAAAAAGTTTTTTTGAGTTTATGAAGTACTAAAACACTTCGAATCGTGCTTGACCTGGCACAGAAATTTAGCACTGATATCTGGCTAGCTGTTTGCAAAATATGGCCCAAGTAGTTATTTTATGTTTTGTGTAATAATCTATTTACGTTGGGAAGTCAAATTTCAATCTCCAACTTAAAACGCGTTGTTCTCGAAACTGGATTTTTTGAGATGTGTCACTCTTTGAGTAAATGAGCGATATGTAGTGGCTGGAGAGCACGATAACTCTTGCAACTGATTAACCGATTTGGTCGAAAATTTGGCATTCGTCATATTTTGTCTAAACTTAGTTTCAGTACGAAGATGGGTCCGCAAATTCCGGTACAATCCCCCAATATTTAAAAAATGTCACTAAAATGGAAATCCCCATTTTGGTCTAAACTTTGGATCTCTTAATATTTTGTCCAAATTTAGTTTAAATTCTAAAATGGCCCCTATCTGCCATCTCCTTAGGGAACCTCCCCCAAAAAAGTTCAACATTTGGGTTTAAGTGCAGTTTGGGGTCCGTTCAAAGATCCTTTGCAAATGTATATCGATGCTGTTCGTTGTGGTCCTGTTTACACCGATATTATGTTTTCCGCGGTCAAGTCCTAGCTTCCAGACATACTGGTCCAACAGTTATACGATGACCCACTGAAACGACTTGTGAGCGTGATATATATCGAAAAGATATGACTACCAATATAAGATCCGCTTCCATAATGGAATGGGTCCGCAGCACTTTTGAACTTCAATCCTAATCTACAATTTTGTCAACAAGTTCAAATGTCCAAAAAGGGATCCGAAATTTTGAAAAGACCTTAAATACATTCGATCTCTCCGTAGATGAGAGTACCTACAGATTCCGCTTATTTTGATGCAAATTTCAAAATCAAAACATTTTTTTAACATATGACATAATTTGTGTGTTGCTTGTTTTTGTGGTCAGAGGCTGAGGTTATATTTCCGTCAGCATAGCTGAAAGATACTTTGTTACTTGTTAGAAATGGTTTTCCCTAAATTTCAATAAGATGTTCATTTTGCTTGTCTTCTAGGCTAATTTTGTTTTTGTTTGATTGACTTAAAATATACAAGCATGACGCGAATTGCATAAATAATTTCATTTCAATTCGCGATATACAAACTGAATGACCTTTCAATTGATTATTCGTCCCCAAATTGCGGTTTGTTCTTTAAGTTTATATAGGTTTGTATTTCTAATTGTTTACATTTAAATTGAATTTCTAAACT
The DNA here is from genome assembly GCF_047663935.1 of Musca autumnalis. Lineage (NCBI taxonomy): Eukaryota > Metazoa > Arthropoda > Insecta > Diptera > Muscidae > Musca > Musca autumnalis. Next base: position 425,418 of record NW_027412000.1, read on the forward strand.
GACTTTAATTAACCGCAAAGGTCAACATTTTTAGGTTAACGATTTTCAAGACATGTCGTTATTTTTTACTATCTTACTCCCCTTACACATTCCATTCATTCGGGCTCAATTGACTTTTAATTTAGAGGGTGATCACGTGAATGTCAACGAGGTCAAAATAACGTTGATAGCATAAATAATTGTATTGCTCTTGGGGGGTGGACAATATCTCTCTGTGGGAACATTGACATTTTAGGAGTATCTATAAGAATTTTCAGTAGAAAAACTCCCCACAAAAAGTGTGGGGAAGTATAAACAGACATCTATTGTATTATTTAAAAAAAAAACGATTTTCTAGTAAAACGCATCAGTGAACAGGTCAAATGTCAGAGCTAATACATTTTATCTTCTGTGTAGTGTTTATATTACTCTGTGTGTTATGCAGTCCTTACTTTTATTTCTTCTGTTTGGTTTGTTTGCACTAACATTTCAAATCAGGAAAATTACAGATGGTACTGCTTATCGTACACACTCTTACAGTAGGGATAGATATTTGAAATATTTGTTTGTGTATCAAATGCACCATTTTTATATCACAAATCCACGCATTGACATTTTTACTTGCGTCCTTAGCCAAGTAAATTTGTATTTATGGCCCGAGTTTTGTAAATATATATCGATATCAAACCTATACTCCAACCCAGACACGCACACATCCATCCACAAGAAGAAAAGTTTGCTTATGCAGTATCCTGTTGTTGATAAAGTCACAGGAAACGATTCGTAGAGTAAAGTCATCAGTATCCCTAGAGGGGGAAATGGAAAAAATATCAATGCTGTCAAGTTATTGGAAATGACATAATCATAGACACATAATTTCATATCTTTATTATACCAATGTTTATTCAAGCACTTCAATCATATTTTCACCATCAAATGTTTGTGTGCGCAAGGTTTATGTTGTTTAATTGAGTATTCATGGGCTTAGGAGCAGCAGTAGCTAAAAACCGCATCGAACCGCAATTTTCAACCAAGTACGACGAATAATGAAAGTGTTTTTTATTTAAAATGTGCTCACTAACCACTTTCCCTTCTCGCATCTTTTCACTCTAAACAATTTTACTGAACAGTGTAACATAGGGATTCGATTGCAACTGATAAAGAGAAAGTGTCTGATAGAGACCTGGCCCGGAATCTTTTCTTTTCTCTGTCTTCTTAACGGCAGAACAACCTACTCCGCACTTTTATAAATTTACTCTCCAAAACTTTTTATAAAGAACATCTCACTATTCTTTTTCCCTTTTCATTAATTGGCAAGTGTAAGTAAATCTAATTTCAATATATATATTTTACAAAATCTTCCATCCTTAAGATAATTGCTTTAGTAACACTCCAACTGTGTTGAATTTTGGATAATTTCCTGTTTACAAACCTTTTTTTGTTGAACATCAGCTGCTGCTACTTCAGAACTGTTGTAAAAAGTTTTTTTTTTAAGTTTCTCTGTAACGAACTGAACTGAATTGAACTTAACAAATTAATTAACTTTTTTACACAGTCAACAAACAGAGTCGATGACAACAAAAACAGTGGCAATGTAAAGAAGACAACTGAAACAACAACAGCTACAATAAACTGGCACACTTCAAGTGTAACATAAATATAGACAAGGCGGGTTTCGTTACTTAACAAATTTGTGTTCCCTTTTTCATGAACCAGAATATAACCAACTGAGTTGTTCTAACATCACACAGTGGTGGCACTTACAAGGAAAGGTGTGACAAAAATACTTCTAAATGCTATGTCGAACTGAAATTGTTATCAATGGGTCATAGTGGCCTAAAAACACTCTAGGTAAAATATTGGGGTCCTCGGTCCAAAATTCCGCGTGGTTCCCATGAAACGAATCATCTTGAATTTAAGTATTTTACTGTTACCAAGACATTGTTCAACCAAATTTGTGGAAATACGGTACCAGGAGTTATTATTGCATTGTAAGAATCCGCACGAAAAATTGTCAGTATTGGTCCATGATTTGGTTTACTCCCCTATGATTTATACATACATATATCGATTTATTTGGGCAGATGTCAACCAAATATTCTAAGTGACTATGTTTTTATAATGATCTTAGACTTCAGAACACCATATTATAAAGAAATGTCTTATCGGTCCACTTTTGACCACAGCCTCCATATAGGGTTACCATCCTTTTCCTGGTACTTTATAAGATTTAACCACATTTGTGTGCAGAATTACTTGTAGTAATGTACTTTTGGTTCTGAATGCGGGATAAAATCTCCACTTTTTACCGTGGTCCAACATTAGGGTGTCCCAAAAATAAAATAAGTTATTTCTTAAAGTGAAATATTTTTTTCGCTAGTTTTCATTACAGTTCTAAGTTACCATGACCATAGAAATCGCTAATAGTACAAAAAATATTATATTGAAACCAAATTTAAGAAAGGATAATAAAATTACTAAAAACTATTCCAAAATATATAAATTCAGCAACTAAAAAAGGGTGTTAAACTTTTGGTTATAACTGCCAAAACCGCAAATTTCCGCAAAAAGTCTATACAGTTTTGAAATCTACAGGCGCTAGGCTTCAATTTGGTGCTAGTGGCCATTTGTGCGAATTTGTGGAAAGTAACTTAAACTTTAAGGGAATCGATACGTATATATTACATTTTTTGCATTTTGACCGATATTATAACCAAAATATATGGCAACCCTTGCAATTTAGAGGAATTTTCATAACTAGAAAAATGAAGCTAAGGCAATTTACTAAATGATTCAACTTAAGTTAAGGCATTAAAAATAGTCCTTTGTTTCATAAATTCGCTTCAAATATAACCATTTTTTCTCATTTTTAAATACAATTTTTTCTTCAAAATTAATCATGCTTGTGCGGCTTTTTCTCCTTAAGAACCGCGAAAAATGGAAAAAATAAGTTGAGTTTCGAAAAATTTGGAATGCTTTAAAGCTATTTGCATCTTTAAATTTTTAAAATAACGACATGAATTTTTTGATTTTTGTCGTTGGGCGCATCCACTGTGCATCAGCACAAGCACTGAGTACTTGGTAGTCTCGTCCTCTTAAACTCTGAAGTATTTGTTTTCGTATGGACGATATTTTTTGTTGCTTGTTTTATTTTTTTTTTTTTTTTTTTTGAGTTAGAATTAGCTCCTGCATTTATTCGTTAGCCTCGTGGCCCTTTTTTCTGTATGTAAGAGTACTTTTTTGTGTGAGTGTGTTTGTTTTTATAAGCCGTGTATGCGTTATTTGGGCCACTAAAATACAAGCCTAGAAGTATTGTGTACCAGCAAATTGTTGTTGATGTCATATCATATTTTCCGGGCTCCGTTTACATAGTTCTGTCATTAGTTTATTGACATTGTACGGAAAAGCAAACAAAATTGAGGTAAACGAACGTTAACCTACTTGATTCTCCAGATTTTTGAGCTACAAACACGTTTTCTTTTTAATTGAGTACTACTCTAAACTATAAAAACCCCAATAGACAATTACGAAGGAGTCCTCACAGGCAACAATGTACTATCACGGGTAGTTTTTATATACGGCACCCAGGGATACTTTTAAAGACCACCAGGATGCTTCAATAGAATATAGCCAGGTAGACTTAGAGAGGATCAATAGGTAGTCATTATAGATGATCACAAGGAACTCTTTCAATACTGTCAGAGAAGAGCTTTTGTGGGCGACCACTACGAAGTGTTTTCAGACGACCACAAGGCAGTCTTAATGGACGACAACAAGGGAGCCTTATAGCGAGCGCTAGGGAGTATTTTTAGGTATCAGACGGGAATTCTTTATAGATGACCGCTAGGGTGTCTATAAAAAGGATAACCAGGTGGACTTATAGAGCATCATCAGACAGTCATTATAGATGACTACAAGGAACTATTTTCAGACTATCAGAGAAGAGCTTTTACAGATGACCACCAGAATATCTTTTCAGACGATCTAAATACAGTCTATACGGACTCCTCTAAGAGAGTATTTATAGACGACCAGAAGGGAGTCTTTATAGACAACCAGGAGGGAGTCTTTATAGACAACCAGAAGGGAGTCTTTATAGACAACCAGGAGGGAGTCTTTATAGACAACCAGGAGGGAGTCTTTATAGACAACCAGGAGGGAGTCTTTATAGACGACAGAAGAAGTCCTATCGAGCTCTTCTTTAAACAACAGAAGACTTATTTAGGCTTCTTCAGACAACAGAAGGTCCCTTCTTAAGACAACACAAGAAATGTTGAATTTTCTATAGACAACAAAAAACTTCTCCTTGTATTTCATAGACAACAGAAGAATTTGTTGCCTTCTATAGATAAAATAATATATCTTGAGGTCATCTATAGACAACAGAAGACAAATTTAAGTTTCTAAAGGTACCAGAAGATCTCTTGAAGTTATCTTAATGAACCAGAAGGATTCATTACGACTTCTACATTCAACTGAAGATCAAGAATCTTGAGGTCTTCTATGGACAACAGACGAACTCTTGAGGTCTTCTATAGACAACAAAAGACCACTTTATGCCTGCTATAGACAACAGAATAGAATTTCTATAGGCAAAAGAAGACGTATTGATGTCTACAGATAAAATAAGAACTCTTCGATAGACAAGAGAAGACAAGCTAAGGTCTACTACAGACTACAGAAAACCCGTTGAAGCCTGCAATAAACACAGAAGACCATTTGAGGTCTTCTATAGACAACACAAGACTCTTAGGTCTTGTATAATTAACAGAAAACCTCTTTATGCCTTCTACAGACAACATAAGGTATCCTGAGGACTTCTACAAACAACAGTGTCAGTGTCATGCTTAAGTGTTCCATACGCCATTTGCCCGTTTTGAGATAATCGCATTTTAATGTTTTGCGTGACAACTGGGTGGAGCTGACTAAAGAAAATATTTATATTTTGACTTGAAATATTAATAATAGTATATTGAACATATTTGCAAAAATATAGAGGAATATCTATTGGAATATAAAAGTTATAGAGATTTTTTTAACCTTTAACTTTGGAGGTGAAAATGTAGGACGTACTTTTTGACGTGGTGGTAAATTTTACCCCTATACATATTCTTATATATTTCTTTATATATTGTCTATTTTTTATAATATTTTGCATTTTTTGCATGATATTGTGTCAGCAAATAATAAAATAATATCAAATCAAACCACACTCTTTGTTTATATAGAAAATTAGGCTCTACATTTCACAGACCTTTTTTTAATCCAACAAAAAAGCCATATTTTATTTTTAGAAGAAATAAATAATATAACAATACTTAAAAACGTGAAATTACATTTTTTGAGAGTCTTGCCTACATATTTAATAAAAATGCAGAGATCATTCAAAAACACACGTTTTTTAAAAATCTGCAGGGTACCAAATAGTTGATTTATCATTCATAGTGATCGTACACTGTACACATACATATGGGTATGCTGGGTATGCTGCAACCCATTTACATTCCTTTATTGGATTGGAAACAAGTATGTGTAGTTTTTTTGTAATGCCTACTAAGTATATATAACATATTTTCGAGTCTCTGGGATATATTTTGGATTGTGCTATTGAGTCCTTGCCCAAGATCCTAGTAATAATTTAACGTAAGTAGCCTTTGGTTATGTTGAATTCGGGATCGACCATCACAGTCAACGTTGCTGAACTTATCGTCCTCTATTATAGGAACACTGATTTGCTGTGAAAATGGATTAATTGAAAATGCAGAATATATAATTCATATGCCGAGTTTGACGTGTGGTCAAAACTTTTCCATGAAATTCATACGTCGTATTGGACGTGGGGTCATTTTTTTTACATAGGATACTTACGTTAGTTTGGAGGTTGTGGTAAAATATTTTCTATGCCACAGTGACAAGAACTTGGACGTGGGGTAATTTTTACACCATCGTAAGCATAACTCCTCACTTGCTAGTCATATGACAACCACATTACTGCCTACTTACGTTAAGGAAATATGAAGATACAGAGAAAATTAGACCGATCGCTCAAATCATTTGAAATATGATCGAAGGGGTAAAATTTTTGTCGATTTGTTCCATATCCACAATTATGCACCATATGGAACAAAGTGACCAACAAATTTTCAATCTTTGCCTCAATAAATTAAATACTTCTAAATCGAAAATTAAAATTTTGATTTTTGAAATATGTTTTTTAAATTGTAAGTGTTTGAAATATTAATTTCATAATTGAAAACAGTTTAAGCTTTCGCGTCGAAGCGTGGATATCTCGGAAACTAGAGCAGATAGGAGAAAGCCGACCAAACATTTAGAGCATACCGGAAAATCTAGAAACCACCTGTATGTCAAAGAGTCAAAAATGGCGTATGGAACACGTAAGCATGACACCGACGATATATGTTTAGATCTTCTGTAGGCAAAGGAAGACCTCCTGAGCTCTTTTATTTACAACAAAAGGATGAATTAAGTATTCTACAGACAACTGACCTTCAGTTGGGGGTTTCTATAAACCAAGAAGACCTGTTGAGATTTTCTATGGAAAAAGACCTCTTGAGTTCTTCTATAGACAACGAAAGACCACTTCATGTCTGCTATAGACAACATAAGACCACTTGGTTTCTTCTACGGGGAAAAGGAAACGTCTTGAAGTGTTCTATAGACAAAATAAAACCTTTCGAGAACTTCTATAGACAACAGAAGACCACTTGAGGTCTTCTGCAGACAAAATAATAACACTTGTGGTCTTCGATAGACAACAAAAGACCAGTTGTTGTCTTCTACGGACTACAGAAAACCCCTTGATGCCTGCTATAAACAACAGAATACAATTTAAGGTTTCCTATAGACAACAGAAGACTTCTTTAGGGTGTGTACAATTAACGGAAAATCTATTTATGTCTTCTACAGACAAAATAAAGTATCTTGCGGTCCTACACAGACAACAGAAGACATGTCGAGACCTTGGCTTGGCTTTTCAGTTTTTGAAATAATGATTTTTTAGTGAAAACCTGAACTCTTTAAGAATCGAGCATTCTCATGTTAATGAGAATGATGCTCACTTTTCGGCTTTCCCAAAAAACACCAGAACGAAATATTTGGGAAAACCGAAAAGTGAACTTCATTCTCATTAACATGAGAATACTCGATGCTTAAAGAGTTCAGGTTTTTACTAAAAAATCATCATTTCAAAAACTGAAAAGCCAATTGATAATCCCCTTTGCCAGGACGAAATAATGATATTGGTAGCGATCAGTAAATTATGCAAGTTGTCAGTGCGTTTTGTAAGCATTACTCTCTGCAAAGAAAGTAATGATGAAGTTATGTTACTTAAACCAAAGTAGCATATGTTGGCCATTACAATTCATCTTTTTATTTCACAACTGATGTCATTTGTTGTGTTTACGGAGGTGCCGAAAAAGACGAAGTCTTTTACTACCTCAAAATTATAGGAACTATCTTCCACAGTTGGTACGAGCTCAATGGACGCATTGCGCGTCGATCCCATCAACTTGGTCTTCACACCGTTTACCGCCAGACCCACTTTAGCATATTCTCCTTCGACCTTCATAAAGGTATCTGTTTAAGTTAGAAACTCTCTATTGGTATTTTCACTACAAATCTCCAGGGAGCCTTTGTTCGCCTAGTTCGGATCGCAGAGAGGCCTCCCTTCCTTAAGTGTTCTCTACAAACCCTCTGAGAAACTATGTTCGCTCACGGCGGACCGTAGGGTGATATTTCCAATCATTGCCCTACAAATCTTCTCAGAGACTATGTTCGCTCAGCGCGGATTGTAAAGAGTACTCTCTTGGTAGTGGAATTTCTCTGCAATTTCTCCCTGGAACTATATTCGCTCAGTTCGGATCGTAGTGAGAACTTTCCAATAAGCAGTGATTGCCTCAGCCTTGATTCACTCACGGTTTTTATACACAAATCACTTATAAGTCATCTCTTCACCTGTACAGACGTATGTACATTTTTATAAGTCGGTTTCTCACCTAAACATCCTTGTTTATACATGCGAATTGTAACGCGTCTCACCCACACCAGGTAAAGTCATCAGCACTTTTCGGCTTAATAAATCACCCACACCAATATTATTATTTATACAAACTAAAAACCTTTGTGTTTTATTTTCCTCTCCTCTTTTATTTATCGGTAACACTCGGGTTTGTATCACCATTCTCATCTCCACACACAACAACTATTCTCTGCGACCTTTCTGAGCTATCACCTAAACATTTGGTCCAGTCGAGCCGGATAAGTTCCTTTGGATTTTGTTGTTGTCCACCCACATTTCATCCAATCGAGACGGATTAGTGGATAAATTACACGGTGTTGTTAGTGCTATTCGCAGTTTTTTGTTCTCTACTTCAGCACACAAATGTTTCCCCAATCACCCCTCACCACCATCCTCATCAACAAAACCATCCAATCGCATCACCAACAACATATATTCCCCCAAAAAACATACCAGGTATGTAAATTCAGTGTTTTCCATAAGTGAACAAATCGCAAGAGTTCAATTTTTTATCTCTATTCGCATAAAAAATATTTCGGTACACTGATCGCCTTCTATTCACCCTATCGGTCGGTAATTACAAATAACATCTTCATACAGTCCACACACTAAATCATTTAATAAAAATTCTCACCAAAATACGGTTGCATTCTCTTTGAAATATTAGCAAAATATCGTTTATTTTGTGAATTTAATAAATCTAATATACGGCATACTGCGTTTCTTTATTATTCACCAACAAGTGTAGTGATCGCCAATACGTGTTGTTGTTTTATTTATTTCGGTTTTTTCTCACTATCCCTACGTCAATAATTATTCCAAAGGGAGAGCCCTTCAGTGAGAATTGCAACAACAAACGTATTACAAATTACCCGCCTTTTTGCATTTCTTCTAGCGTCACTTATAAAACGAAAAAAACCTACCAACAACAATTCAATACGTTGTGGTCTCTCTACCTGCTTACCTTGTACTAGTACATACCAGCATACGTCTACTGCGACGCTAGTTGTGTTTTATTTCGTTTTGTTGTACACATTCGTTATTACTACGGTTACAGTGGGTCGCAGGTGGAAAAATAATTTTTTATATAGATTATTTTTTAATATTTTTTCGGAAAAATAAATATTTGCACATTTTTTGAAAAATAATCGGTTTTCATTTTAAACGTTTTTTGGACATCGTACACCCTACAATCGGCATTATATATTTATATTTTTAGTAAATATAACATATAATTTATTCAAAAATTCAATATAAATTTATATTTTTATACTAAAATCACCTTTTTTATTAACATATTTGAATTTTCGGTTGCGGTTTTTTTGCTTTTTTGGTTGTTCTAAAGTAGTGCACCCTACATTCGGTCCCTTTGGAATTTAAAATTTTCATTTTTTACAAGGAAAATTCCCAAATAATTTGGTTTTCGATATTTTGGCAATTTATGTTTTCCCATTTCACAAAAATTAACCGATTTTGGACATTCAGTCATTGATTTACCTTACACCTCGCTGCTAAAACCATAAAGTCAATTGATTTTTTGGAGCGTTTTGGAAAATTATTGTCTTTTTTGCAATTTTTGAACAGATTCGCGGAAATTTGTTTAATTTTTCGGACATTTTGTTTATTTGTGTTTCCTCTTCACCTAAATAAATTTGTTTCGGAGCTTTTAGTCCTTGATTCACCCTACACCTCGTGCAAAAATAATAAACTCTATTGCATTTTTGCAACTTTTTGTTCATTTTTGTGAATTATTCCTACTAATTCGTGGAAATTTGTCTGACAAATTCTGTACAAAGAAATTCTGTACAATGCCGGTCACACCTTTAGATCTCTTTATCAGAGCATCGGATGCTTTGATCAAATTCGATTCCCATTTCAACCAAATGCGGGATGATCTGTTAGATCAGTACGACTTAGAGTTTCGTAGCACAGAATTGGACAAGCTGTGATCAAAGGTCCAATTAACATTCGATCGTTGCCTCGATTATTTAATGTCGGCGATAGATTCAAAAAAGGATGACATACAGTGCTGCTCAAAACATTTGCAACTCAGATGCCTATATCACAGTCAGTCTATTTTTAGGGACATTTTGAGTTTTGAAATATGTTTGTTTTTGTTATTTGATTTTTAATTTACTATAATTTCAAGATTTAAAAAGCATTATTCAGTTATGAACACTTATGATTAAAAAATGTCTGAAATATCGGAGGAACACATGTTTTAGCCTGCTCAAAACATTTGCAGCTCCGTGTTACGAATATCTATTAGTTAATTTTTTACGAGTTTTTTTTGTATTGATTGGCATCAAATTGAATTTAATCAGAAGAAGGGGGCAAAAAGCTTTCATGAGGAGTACATTTTATCCCACATATGTTTACTTTTGATAGACAAGCATGCCGAAAACAAGACATGTCCAATTTTTTAAGAAAAACTTAAATTATGACCAGAAATTTTTATCAACGCTTTGCTAAAACGGTAATTTTTGAAAATTGTGGATCAAACGAGGTCCAAAAATAAACATAGGAACATCACAATATCTAAAACAGAGCTGGATACCGCGTAAAAAGAACTAAAATCGCCATAAGATGGGAAGGAGATGCAAGGACAACAACATCTACAGCAGGGGATGATCAAAAAATTATACGAATTATTAAGCAGATCTCTCAGAGGTCATCAACAGATGTTAAAAAAAGACTTGTCACCGATAAATCTATACAAACTCCTCCGATACAAACCAAAGACACCGGTATACCAAAATAGGCAAATTTTGGGAAAACAACAATTTCCAGGAAAAATGGAATTTTTCATAGTAATTATTCAAAGTGGTTTTATTCTTGGAGTAGTGAAACCGAGTACTTCTCCTCGATATAAATCAATATTTAAGTTATATGACTTTAAAAAATTTGATCGATCACCAGAACGAAAGATAATAGAATTAGTCCCCTTATACGAAAAAGTTGACCCAAAATGTAGAAGGTGTTTTATATTGTCATGGAGGTATTTTTATGGACAGAAATGGTACAGGATATATGAGGTCGAGATATTTATCAGATCCAAGAACTAACAGGACAGGTAGCATGTCAAAATCTCACCATGTACACTCCAGAATTGTCGTATAACAAAATGTTTTGGCATAATACCGCTTCTAAACCTATATATAACCACGTAAAACTAGTAATTTTTTGAAAATATGCTTAAGTTCTTACCGGACGCAATCATCTATAATAATCTAAATTCATATAGGAGGTTCCGGGACTCTAATCTGGACTCTAGACTATTAAATATCGAAAAAACCTTGGTATTTAACAATTATCCTTAGAGCACAGGATTCCAAAGGATATATTAATTTATTTCTGTAACTGGTTTCCTTTACGATGTCTCCAGATAACAAATAAAATGTTTAATTCACAATAAATTTTCAAAACAAAAATAATTTCTTCAGATTTTGAATAAAATTTTCTCAGTTGCAAATGTTTTGAGCAGAACCAAAAGTGAGTTCGAGCTTTGTTTTATATATTTTTTCTAAAATAACTGAAATTTTTGCAAATTAATTTTTAAATCTTTAAAAAGGATTCAATAAACAATCAATCTACAAAAATATTGGCATTTCAAATCCACAAACTACCTCAGAACTATATAAAATATGAACTAGTCATTCCAGTTGCAAATGTTTTGAGCAGCACTGTAGATTCGTTAGATAGTAAATACGAAGTGTGTCATCAGACTTACATTACTTGTAGGTCAACTATGAATCGCAAATTGGTCAAAATTCTCCAATCCTTCAAATCTTCACATCACACCTCAATAAATGGTTCGGACCTCTCGGCAGAAGAATTTCACGGTGACCAAGCAAATAATATGAGTACGTCGACACCTGCATCTCACGAAATCGGTACTCAGGTGGATCATCCAGTCCCTTCATTAGTTCAAAACAGTTTTCAAACTCGAGAATCCTTCTTTTCACCAAATCCGGATAGTGTACATAACCTTGTACTTCCTCCATGCGACATAGAAACCTTTCATGGTGATTTTTTGTCGTGGCCAACTTTCCGAGACCTTTTCACCGCGGTGTATATAAATAATTCTGGTCTTAGTGACATTGAGAGACTCTGTCATTTAATTAGAAAGACAGACGGCGAGGCTAAAGAAATTTTTTCCAAGTTCCCACTAACTCACCGTAGCTTCGTCTTAGCATGGACAGCTCTCAAAAATCGGTTTGACAATAAACGGGTTATTGTCAATAGTCACTTAAAACTTCTTTTTGATCTTCCATACATCGATCGTGAAAGTAGTTCGGGATTAAAAACCCTTCAGCGCGGAATAAATAGTTGTTTATCTGCTATGGCCGTATATGATATCACCACAGTACATTGGGATCCTATCATAGTCTTCATTTGTATTCAGCGTTTACCGTGAATAACTGTCACTCTATGGGAACAGAGTGTTAGAGACAAATCGGCTTTGTCTTCTTGGGAAGACTTGGATTCATTTATTTCTGAAAGAATTCAGACTCTTGACTGTTTGCGTGATATCAAAGGCCCTGAAACCAATAAAAAGTCTTCTTCGAAAGAATTTAAATCACCTATCACCAATAAATCGGTCTCTAGAAAATTAAATTCACCTTCCAATATAACTTGTCTTCTATGTCCTACGGAAATTCATTCTTTGCGATTTTGTCCAAAGTTTAAAAAATTGTCTTTTGACCAAAAATCTTCAACGGTGTAGAAACAAGGAAGTTGTTGGAATTGTCTTTCACGGGGTCATACAATTAAAACTTGTACTAGCGCCCATAATTGCAATATATGTCGTGGAAGACATCACACCCTCCTCCACCGTTCTACTAATTCACCTCCCTCAACTCCTTCATCAAATTCTACACCTTCTTCTTCCCGTCATTCTATAGTCCACCACAATGACAACATAGCTTCCACCTCCACTGGTGCCAATCCAACTATAGCAAATCAACAAGTGTTCCATACATTACAGAATCGTAATGTTCTTCTGGGAACTGCTATAGTGAATCTAATCCATAACGGTAAAGAGTATCCAGTTAGAGCTCTGATTGATCCAGCATCTGAGGGTTCTTTCATTTCTGAAACCATTAAAAATCGGTTAAATTTGCCCACTCGCTCTTCTCTAGCTCGTATTTCAGGCGTAAACGGAACGATGTCAGCTAATACTCAGAAAAGTTGTTCTCTGAAAATCGGTTCAAGAATCAATTCTTCTTCTGTACTTCAAACGGAAGCGTTTGTTCTCCCTCGGATATCGGACGACCTTCCATCGGTCTCAATGGATCCCGATATAACACATTGTTTGCCAAACATTCGGTTAGCTGATCCACTCTTCTTTGATAGTAGACCTGTAGATCTATTGATCGAACTGACTTATATCCAAAAATATTAAAAGTCGGAACTCAGCAAAATATACTCGGCTCATTACTTGCACAAAATACCTTTTTTGGATGGATTCTAACTGGTCCAATGTCCTCTTCACCTAGTAAATCCAGTGAATAAAATTCAAAGGGCAGCACCAACAGACAACCAAAATTCCTCGCATCTAAACTATTTTCCACCAGGATGTATTTCCATTCGGTTCTCACCACGTATTCAAATATACATTATCTAACTGGTAATTCTAAAAACTGTTTTACAATTAAGACGTCATCGGGATGATTCTAACGTTATATACTTATTTTTCCCTTCTCCAGTTGTATTAGATACCCAACGGCTATCGTTTGACACAGTACTAAATTTGAAATATAAGATCGCCAACATATCGAATTAAAATGCAATCATCGGAAAAGCTCACCTACTCTGAATTTACATCCTTGGGTTCCTAGTTGTAAGTTACTTTAAGTTCACCCATTTTATGTTGAAACACCCCTATGTGTTTCAAGGCTGGCGGCTAATGTTTAAGTTAGAAACTCTCTATTGGTATTTTCACTACAAATCTCCAGGGAGCCTTTGTTCGCCTAGTTCGGATCGCAGAGAGGCCTCCCTTCCTTAAGTGTTCTCTACAAACCCTCTGAGAAACTATGTTCGCTCACGGCGGACCGTAGGGTGATATTTCCAATCATTGCCCTACAAATCTTCTCAGAGACTATGTTCGCTCAGCGCGGATCGTAGAGAGTACTCTCTTGGTAGTGGAATTTCTCTGCAATTTCTCCCTGGAACTATATTCGCTCAGTTCGGATCGTAGTGAGAACTTTCCAATAAGCAGTGATTGCCTCAGCCTTGATTCACTCACGGTTTTTATACACAAATCACTTATAAGTCATCTCTTCACCTGTACAGACGTATGTACATTTTTATAAGTCGGTTTCTCACCTAAACATCCTTGTTTATACATGCGAATTGTAACGCGTCTCACCCACACCAGGTAAAGTCATCAGCACTTTTCGCCTTAATAAATCACCCACACCAATATTATTATTTATACAAACTAAAAACCTTTGTGTTTTATTTTCCTCTCCTCTTTTATTTATCGGTAACACTCGGGTTTGTATCACCATTCTCATCTCCACACACAACAACTATTCTCTGCGACCTTTCTGAGCTATCACCTAAACAGTATCAGTTACTTCTTTTACTGATCGTCCCATGATGTCTATATCATCAGCATAAGCAAGTAACATGTGGCTATTGGTGTAGATTGTGCCACTTCTTTTGACGTTTGCCTCTCGTATAACCTTTTCCAGCAGGATGGTGAAGTGATCACACGAAAGGCTGTCTCCTTGTCTGAAACCTCTTTTGGTACAAAACCCTTCGGAAAAGTTCTTTCCTATTTTAACAGATGATCTTGTGTCAGTTAAAGTCATTTTACAAAGCCGGATGAGATTTGCGGGGATACAAAATTCAGACATGGCTTGGAATACCTTTGAACGCAGCGGCTTGTCGAAGGCTGCTTTATAATCGACAAAAAGGTGGTAGGTGTCTCTTGGGTCTCCTCCAGGATTTGCCGCAGTGTAAATATCTGGTCAATGGTGGACTTGCCAGGTCTGAAGCCGCGTTGGTATGGTCCAATTACCTCGTTGACCATGGGCTTTAGTCGTTCGCACAATATCCCTGACACGATCTTGTTAGTTAGAGCATACAGTCTTATCTCCTTTCTTGTGGGCGAGGCACAGGATACTCAGGTCCCAATCGTCGGGTACTCGTTCTTCCTGCCAGATGGTGTTAATTAGCTGATGAATACACCTTATCAGCGTGTCGCCTCCGGTTTTGAACAACTCGGCTGGTAAGCCAGCTGCCTTATTATTCTTCAGACGATTTATTGCTGTCTTTACCTTATCTTGGCTGGGCGGTATACATTCAATACCATCCTCTGGGATTGGTATCGTCGCTGCTATTGGATACCAACAGTTTTGAAAAATGTTATTTCAATATCCTGAGCACACTATCTGTATCAGTTACCAAATTACCTTGCTGGTCTCTACAGGAGGATGTGCCTATTCCAAAGACATCAGTTTGATGCTTGACTCTTTGGTAGAATTTTCGGACTTCATTCTAGTTCGTGTACATCTCGATTTTTTCACACTCACGCTTTTCTATCTGCACCTTTTCGCGGAAAAGACGTTTCTCCTCTCTCCTTTTCTCCCGATATCTCTCTCGTGCGCTACGCGTTGCTACGGATTGTAAAGTAGCCCTATATGCCGCATTTTTCTCTTCGATAGCAGCACGACACTCCTGATCATACCATGGATTCCTTGGTGGAGGTCTCTGGTATCCAAGTATGGATTTTGCGCCTGTTTGCATGGAGTCGGCAATACTTTGCCACTCTGCTGATATGTTATCGGGATGAGAAGTGCTTTGATTAAGCAATTGGGCTAGTTGAGTGGAATATGCTGTGGCTATCTATAGTGATTGCAGCTTACGGATGTCTAACTTTCGCGATGTGTCTGTTCGTACTTTGTTTGCTACCTTTAACCGGGTGCGTACCTTTGCTGCAACAAAGTAGTGGTCCGACTCTATGTTTGCTCCTTGGAACGAACGCACATCCAACACGCTCAATGAATGTCTTCCATCTATCACAACATGATCAATTTGATTTCCTGTTTTCTGATCTGGAGACAGCCAGATGCCCTTATGGATGTCGAGATGTTGAAATGTGGTGCTGCTAACTACCATGTTTTTTGTCGCTGTGAAGTCTCTCAGCCTCATACCATTGTCAGATATTTCAGTGTGGAGACTGAATTTTCCGAGTGCTGGGCCAAAGATATTTTCCTTTCCAATTTTGGCATTAAAAACGCCTAGAATAATTTTAATGTCATGTGCAGGACAACGGTCATATGTTTCTTCTAAGCGCTCATAAAATATATCTTTGGCCAGTTCGTCATTGTCTTCAGTGGGAGCATGAGCGTAAAAAAAGCTGATGTTGAAGAATTTAGCTTTTATTCGAATTGCAGCAAGTCTTTCATTCACTGGAGTGAAGCCAGATACCAGATGTTTTAGTCTCCGACTTACTACAAATCCGCAACCAAACTCATGCTTTACGTCATGGCAGCTATAATACAGTGCGTCACCTTTAGGTGTTGTTGTGACGCCTATCCCAATCCATCGTATTTCCTGTATTTCAGTAATGTCGGCCATGTACATTTCAAGTACATCTGCTAATGCGAAAACTGCACCTTCTCAATAAAGAGTGCGAACATTCCAGGTGCAGATCATAGTAAGCTGATTTTTCTAGGGGAGGGTTACTAACACTGCGCCCAAACCCAAGCTTTAACGGGTGTTAAAGCAGCTACTCAGGGTGACACCACGGGGAGGTCAGTGTCCACTTGAGATGAAAGAGGGACCCAGATAAATCCTGTACTTTGCCATGTTAAAGCCGGTCAGGACCGTTCCTTGGTATCTTTCTACGTTAGTGCAACATGTACCTTCAAATCGTCGAAAATATTTAAAGAGCTATTCAAATCTGAACCGTTTGTCACCACTTGGCAAACTTGTCTCTAGACCAAATCTTTCCACAAAATCCGAATACCTCAAATCGGCCAAAAATATATTTCGGAGCTATATTCGGATCTGAAACATTTGCCAAATAAATACAAATGTACAAAAAATATGTAATAAATACCCTTACCACAGTGTGGTGTAGGTTATATAAAATAACTAAATATACAATTATTTCTTACAGAATTGAAAAATAAGAACTTTTGTGATAAAGCAACAGAAACAACAACTCCCATTGTAGTCAACACGAAATCAAAACAATGTTCCTTTCTGTAGGTATTAATTTCTATTTTTGTTTTTATCATGACACACATAAAACGACATGAGTTCAACTGTTACGAACTCTTTTGCCAAAAAACTTGTCACCATTTTGGTTCGTATGTACCGAAAATAAAAACACAAATTCATTCTGGTGTAGTTAATCTCTTAAAATTGAGGTGGTCGGTATGATAAGGAAGGAAATTTAACAGTTAAACAACATATTCTTTTAAATAGCAGCAGACAAATAAATGTGGATTTGTAAACAATATATTTACAAGGATTGGATTTTAAACAATATTATTCATACCAAAGGCGTTTCGAAATTGCCGTTTCCGTATGTGTGTCAGGTCACAACTGTTGACAAAACTTACTAGAACTCTGTGCCGTTAGGTGTATGTTTGTCTTGTTTTACTTTGCAGAGTCGGTATTTAATTTAAAATACAACACCTTTTTCGTGCGTGTGTAGTGCATGGAATGTTGCGGTGACAGTTGCATGTTACAGCAAACCATGAATTTTATTCTGCTCATTTTTTCTTTTCCTCAAAATTCCTTCAAAGAAATGAAGAAGTTTTATTGGGGAGCCTCCATTATTTTATTCTTGGAATGATATTTAGTTGTTTGAGTGTCGTTCGGTAAAAGAGAGTGAGTGTGATTTTATTTGTTCAACAATTTCTATTTTTATATGTTAGCATATAACCCCAGGGCTAGAAGACTAGCAGACATGCATTGTGCTGGATTATTGTGTGTCTGTCTGTTAGCAGGTCTACCCGACTCCCTTCAGTATACATATCTAAACAAGTTGGAAGGGATATTATTTTAAGTGTTCTTGTAGGTGCAACAACACTATGTGTCTGAGCGTGTCAAAAACGCTTTTTTCTTTGCTAGAAAAAAAAACAGGGGCCAAAGTTTGTGGCATAACAAATAGCAAAAGCAGCAACAACAACAATGGAAAATGTTAAAAAAGAAAAAAAATGCAAATTAAAATTTGAGGACATTTTTGTTTCTCTATCATCGTTGTTATTGTTTTATGCGAAAGTTGTTGTTACTGTTGTTGTTTGTTTTTTGTGATAAAAGCAACACTTTTCCTTTAGTTTTCTTTTTTTTTTTGTGGGTAAAGCTTGATGTATGTTTGTTTACTTTTATGTGTAACATATATGGGGCTGTTGTGTTGCACGCCACTTTCATGCAATATCAAAACAAATATATGCACATGTACGTACATATTTCATCTGCATACATGTAAGCATGTAGATTATACAAGCTTACATATTGTTTTTTTTTTTTCTCGTGCAAAAGGATGTATTAACGGTTGGGTAATCATGGCTCACAGGTGGTTTATTTATATGTGGGTTTTTACCGAAATATATTTTTAGGCCCCCTTTTTTAATAACTGCATCAATTTGTGAATGAAAAATATAAATAAATAAAATAAAAAATAATTTAAAAAAATTAAGTTTCAGTGTTTTATTTATAAATGCACTTAAAACTAGAAAATAATTTGTCGCTTAGCCTCAATAAATATATTCTTTCTCATGATGGATACTCTCAAATAAAACGCTTGCATTTAAATTATAAATGGTGGCAAAATTAAACGGCAAGCGTTTTATTTGAGAGATTCCATGATGTGGAAGAATATACTTATTGAGGCTAAGCGACAAATTATTTTCTAGTTTTAAGTGCATTTATAAATAAAACACTGAAACTTAATTATACCCTCCACCATATGGAGGGTATAATTAAATTTGTCATTCCGTTTGTAACACATCGAAATATTCGTCGGAGACCCCATAAAGTATATATATTATTGATCAGCATAAAATTCTATGTCGATTTGACCATGTCCGTCTGTCCGTCCGTCCGTCAGTCCGTCCGTCTGTCTGTCTGTTGAAATCAAGATATAGCTCGTAATTTTAAAGATAGACAGTCAAAATTTGGTACAGAAGTTTTTATTACTTGCAGGATGGTTGGTATTGAAAATGGGATATTTCGGTCCACGTTTTGATATAGCCCCCATAGAACGGTACCTCCCTATTTTCGGTATTTTTAAGGTTTTAGCTTCATTATCCTACCAAAATGGCTGAAATTTGGTACGTAGTCATCTTTAGGGGTATAAAACTTTCCCCCAGAATTTTGTCGGTATCGGTCCACACCTTCATATAGCCCCCATAGAACGGTACCTCCCGATTTTCGGTATTTTGAAGGTTTTAGCTTCATTATCCTACCAAAATGGCTGAAATTTGGTACGTAGTCTTCTATAGGAGTATAAAACTTTTCTCCAGAATTTTGTCGGTATCGGTCCACACCTTCATATAGCCCCCATAGAACGGTACCTCCCGATTTTCGGTATTTTGGAGGTTTTAGATTCAGTATCACACCGAAATGGCTGAAATTTGGTACTTAGTCTACGTTGTTGGTATAAAACTTTCCCCCAGAACTTTGTCGGTATCGGTCCATGCCTTCATATAGCCCCCATAGAACGGTACCTCCCGATTTTCGGTATTTTGAACGTTGTGGCCTCAATATTCCACCGAAATGGCTGAAATTTGGTATTTAGACTTCGTAGGGGGTACTCAAACTTCCCCTCTAAATTTGTCGGTATAGGTCCACGCCTTCATATAGCCCCCATGGAAAGGTACCTCCCGATTTTTCGTATTTTGAAGGTTGTGTCTTCAATATTCCACCAAAATGGCTGAAATTTGGTATTTAGTCTTCAATGTGATATAAAACTGTTCGCCAGAAATATGTCTGTACAGGTCCACGCTTTCATTTTTCCCCAAATCTGGCTAAAATTCGTCGGTATAGGTCCACGTTTCGATATAGCCCCCATAGAACGGTACCTCCCGATTTTCGTAATACTGAAGATTGCGACGTCAATATCCAACCGAATTGGCTGAAATTCGTTATTTCGTCTTCCAAGAGTTATAAAATATTCGAGAAGAGTTTTAACAGTATAGGTTCACGTCTTCCTATATCCCCATAAAAGCGTACTTCCTGATTTTCGGTATTTTTTTAAGTTTTAGCCACATTCTCTTACCGAAATATAGGAAATTTGGTATTTAGACTTCTTTGATCTTCAATACAACTTGTGGTGGAGGGTATAACAAGTTCGGCCCGGCCGAACTTAAAGCCGTTCTTACTTGTTTTTTTAAATTATTTTTTATTTTTAACTTTTTAGTAAATAAATTTTTTGACCACTGAGAAGTCCATAACCAAATTACAGTAAATTTAGGTCGAAAATGTAGATAAAATCTTTAAATTGGCTGAAATCGGGTTGTATCGTTATATGGGGGCTACACCAAAATCTGTCCAATGTCCACAATTTTTTGTGGAGAAATTTCTGTACAATTGGGAACTCCAAATGCCAAGTTACAGCCATTTCGGACTAAAAATTAAGACAAAATCCTCAAAACACCTTAAAACGGGTGATACCGTTATATGGGGGCTATAGAAAAAAATGGACCCATATTGATTTTGGTTCCAAATTCACGTATTGTCATCTAAATCTGAAAAGTGTGCAAAGTTTTACTTCGATTGGTCAACTGCAACCGTTTTAAAAATCAGTTACCAGATTTGAAAACGGGGTTAAGTTAGACACCGTAAAAACACTGTAAGAATGGACCAATATTGGTTTTGATTTCATATTCATATACTGTCATCCAAATCTGAAATGTTTGCAAATGTTAAGTTCGATTGGTCAACTGCAACTGTGTGAAAAATTAGTTACCAGATTTGAAAAGCAAATTAGATAAAACACTGCAAACCAGTGTAAAAAATGGACCAATATTGGTTTTGATTTCATATTCGTGTATTGTCATCCAAATCTGAAAAGTGTGCAAAGTTTTAGTTCGATTGGTCAACTGCAACCATGTTAGAAATGAGTTACCAGATTTGAACTAAACACACACCAAAGCAAGTTAAATAAAACACTGTAATAATAAAAACATATTAAAGCTCTGTTAAGTTTTCTGAATGGCCGCATACTCTTAGTATTTTGTGTCAAAATATTGTATGCATATTTCAATCTCTGTGTATCCAATAAAAAAAAACTAATTTATGCGAAATATTACACTTGCCTTTGACACAATTTTTTATACTGCATTAAATAAAATAATGAGAAATATTAATAACTTCAGATTTTTTACAAATATTTGAGGAAAAAAGGTTGTACTTTTTGAAATGTTTGATTATGGAAAACGAGTAAAAAATATCAGTCAGCTTTGCCGACAGAGATAAATCATCAGTCTTTGACATAAAAAATAATCAACCGCTCTGGGGTAGTTTTGCCACCACCAAGTGGCCAGTTTGTTCAAAAAAATTGGCCAAAAATTGAGAAAATTATAAATGTATTATTTAAGGTTCATTGGAATTTTACCCGCAACGTTTCGTAATTTCAAATTATAATCGCTTATAAAACAATTAATATATCGAAATATAATAACGATTTTTAAATATTATTTTTTTGATAATTGTAATGAAAGGTATATGAAACGTGTTTTAAATTTCCAATGTGGGCAATGATGTGTGCGTTTTTAAATA